>NC_136994.1:14672241-14942241 GCF_032717465.1 Coenobita brevimanus
TTTTTTGGTATTGGCGGGTGATTCAGTTCAGCATAGGAGTGCAGCTAGATGTGAGGTATAGCCAGGATTTCTTGATGTGGGCAGGTCGTTATGTTCAGCTAAGGAGTGGACATTGTTAGGCATGTGAGGTGGAGCTTTTCTTGGTATGGGCAGGGTATTCAATTGAGCTTAGGAGTGCAGGTGGTTAGGTGTGTGAGACGTGGGTATCTTGGTATGGAAAGGATATTTTATTCAGCTTAGTATAGATGGTTAGGCATGTAAGGTGGACGAATAGTTTTGTAGCCTATTTCAGTGGTCATGCTGTTGATAGTAATTGCATGTTTGAGCTTTTTCCTTTTCTTGTTTATGGATCCACCTCATGACATTTAGACACCATTGACCATCTTTAGCCTTAAAAGATTCCTACCTCACCCCTTTTAGTTCAGTTGATGTGGTCATATTGAAAAGATGATACGAGTAGTAACGATGGAGACTCCCTAACTAAGGCTCGTTAAAATTCATGTAACCGGAACATGGCATTAAAGTTGCAGAACTGGCCCAGTTCCCTGTGATGAAAGTAACGTAGCTATAGTAGTGGAAATGAGTTGCCAGAAAAGAACATGTGGAGTTAGGTGCAGGGGCACAGACAAAGAGACATTAGGAAGTAAAGGAGTATTTTGTTGTTGTTGTGGATTTCCTAGACAGCATTAGGAGAAACGGAGTTGGTTCTGCCATGTGGAGAGGTGGGAAAGACTATCTAGGAGAGTATGAGAGTCAGGTGGGGATGAGCGGGGAAGAGAGAATTAGATGGAGGAATGGGTTGTAAAAGTATGAAAGGGGGGAGGGGAAGAGGGAGGATGGATGTGAGGGAGGAGACAGGATGTGGTGCAGGGATAGGGTGAGTTGGAGAGAGGACAGCCTATTAGTGGAGGACGGGATGATAAGTTAGCTGTTATTGGGATTAGTGTTAATGTTTGGTATTTAAAAAATAGTGAGAGATGGCAGTATTAGGCCAAGTTAAAGTGAAAAGGTTGAGATTTGAGTGTATGAAGGTGGGTGTTGTGAGATGGCAATTTTAGGCAAAGTTAAAGTGATAAGAGGATAGGTTGAGAGATGATGGATATGAGTGTGTAAGATAAGGTGATGTGTGGTGGTAGGAGGGGTTGTTATGAATAGGGACAGAGATGCTTAGAGGTTCTTTTAAGGGCATAATAGAGTTGGGCGATAGTTGTAGCCTGAGGTTCATCTGAAACCTGAACCCAGTGGACTGCAAGCTGAGGTAGCCCTTCTCCAACAGTCCACCATCTTGGTTTCTAGGGATAGGGAGGGAATTTAGGAATGCTTGTAATACCAAACAGTGGATCTGTGTGGTTATATCAGCGTTGAAAGCCTAAAGATGTCATTGATAAGATGGAAAAATGTCAGCAGAAAGCATAAAGACACCTTTGAACAGGAGTTAACGAGTTAATACTTGGGGTTCCGTGACTCATGACTATAGTTGTTTAGCATTAGCAGGAATAAAGTACTAGAACTGTATCGCCTCATGAAGAGTTTAATGGTGACTATATTAACCCCTTTGCACACAGATAGGTTAAACAAGTTTTTGTGTTCCACAACACATCGGCTTTTCTCCTCTGCCCACCGCGCGCTCTAAAAAAGTGTATTCTCGGCTTATTTTCGCCACCCAAACATATTTATTTTGCCACAGAACCCACATATTCCTATTCGTCAATGTTTGTTCTACACAAGAAAAAAAAAAAAAAAAGTGTTTGGGCCGTATGAATAAACATTTGATAACATAAATCGAATGCTTACCAATCAGTCTCAACATGTTATGCGATCATTGGAAAGAGAATTTTATTAGCTTTCGAACGGGGAAGGTTGTATTTTGATATGAGGTATGGTGTACGAGTAATAAGCGAAAAAGTAAAACCCATTTCCAACAGCTCTAACAAAAAACTTTGGCAGTGTTATGTTTTTATCATCCTGTGCAGGATTCCATTGGCTTTCATTTGTAGACAACAACAGTTCTCCTACGCCCCATAGTTTTTGAGAAAAATGCAAAAAAGTATGGTGTGCCCATGCCGTGTCATGACAGTAGGGCGGTTTCCTGCCTTCCTGTAAGCTACTGCACGTATTTCACCAATTCCTTGTACACTAGATATGCACACTATGTTCACACGATTCACTGTCTCTTTTTATAGTTGAATACTCAAATTTGGTGCAAGGTAGAGGCAGTGTAGTTCATTAGAAATGGTAGCACAATCTTTGTTGGGCCGGCGGCTGATAACGACCAGGAATGCTTCACAAACACCAAATATCCTATTGCAAATGCCTAATCTAATCACAACAATGCCCAAAAACTATACGTAAGCTTTATTGGTATAGTGAAATATGTTGCACGGCAGGGACAGGGGTAAGAGTGGAAATTTAAAGGGACAAAACTGAACAGTACCTTCCCCACTCACAGCTCATTCGGTACTGAAAAACCCATCTGCACTCGCACTGGTATCGGGACCCATAGTTGTCAACTCTTTACTTTTGACGAGTGCCGGGCAAGCTATGATGCCTCCTAAAATGACGCAGATCAGCCAAAAACTTATTTTCTGGTAAAGGTTTTCTGCTTTAATGACACCAAGAACATCAATGCATATTTACGCAGCCAGACCCTAATGACGACTAACACGTCATCGTGTACGAAGGGGTTACACTGAGCCGTCTGTAAACAGTCAGATGAGAAATACTGTGTGTTAGCTACAGTGAAGTGCTAGAGTTGTCCTGACTGTTAATGGTGACAGTATTAAGTTAGGCTCCCCAGACTTAAACCAGCTGGCAGTAGTTGGAATAAAGCAATAGAATTATCCCAACTCTAAAAATGTTTTTTTTTATTATACAAGAAAATAAGTGCAATGGCTCTATGAAGATTTATTTGACTTTGGACTGTAAGAACACTTTTAATGCCACCAAAGGATGTACACTGGTCTGTTAATCTTATACCCTTGTTGTTCTGTAAGTAGGCTGGTCATATACCCTATTATTCTTAGTACTGTTATTTTTATTCATGTTTTGTCCCATGCTTATCTGAAAGTGAACCTGGTGAACTTGCATTGAAGTTTCCCATCTCGTGTAGCCCACCATTCCCCTTTCAGATGATAGGGAGGGAGTTGAAGGTTACTAGTATTTGTATCCAGATGTGTCCCATTATATCAGTGCCACCACATGATGGCATCCCTTTGTAGCACCATCCACCCTTAACTACTTGACTTTAATGATATATTTTGTATTCCTGTTACCTTCACATGATTTTATTCAGCTAGAGAGATTTTGTCCAGCTGGGAGCATTACATACAGCCTTAATTAACCCCTTCACTAAGAGAGATGTCATTGAAGCAAAGTAACATTGGTGATGACCTGATTAAATGGAAAAGGATGTTATTGGATTGGTAGGGTCAGTAGCCAAGCCTCAGGACGCTACACCTCCAAAGCCGTAAATTGGAATACACTGTTACTCTTGCCATGTAACACTTGGTGAGAAAGTAGCAGAGGGAGATGGCTCTGTTGTAACCTGTTCAATATAAAAGACAATTCCAGTTAGGGAGGTTAGCTGCAGTCTGGGTGACAGTGGGAAAGTAGCAGGTGAAGATAATTATAGCATAACCAGTCCAGTATGAGAGTCTTTCAGCTGTGTAGGTTAGATACAGCCTTCATGAACCCATCACCACACCCTCTTCAGTACAGGAAAATTTTGCCACTAGGGAGGTTAGAGACAGACTGGGTGACTGGTGGGAAAGAAGCAGGAGATAAATTATTACTGTGCAACCCATTCAGTATGGAGAGTTTTCTAGGAAGGTAAGATAAAGGCTTCATTAACACCATCACTAAAAGAGGTGCAGTATACTGATGAGAGAGGGAGAGAGGTGAGGACAGAATAGAGGCCTTTTTTTCCATCCCCTGTTTCCAGGAGGAAGCAACACATCAGAGGTGATTACATTGATGAAAAGAATAAATGTAAAGGAAATGAAGAACAGAATGGTCTAAAAAGTGAAGTGGCTGGTGCTGTGTCTTTAGGACTTGATACAGAATAGATATTTTGAATGCTTAGAGAACTGCTGGAATGTATTACTTCCAATATTATTACAGTATATGGGTATGAAACGTATGAATGAATTCTGGAATATTAAGATATGGTATACGGAAGTGTTAGTAAGCCCCTTCAGTATGATCAATTTTCCTTTATTTTTGTTGCCTCCAGACAGTTCTGTCCACCTTAGGAGAGACTGAACTGGAGGGGTTAGATTTAGCCTTTGTTAACCCCTTCACTGCATAATTCCTGCCCAAAACAAAAATCTTCTTCAGGTAGCAAGAAGAAACCCAGACAAGAAGCCACTGGGGGGAAGGGGTGAAATTGCTTTGATAGTACAATACTTTATGCATTGCACAGAATGGATGAGTAGAGTATATGTAAGATAGAGGGTAGGAGAAGGCTTTTAGTGGATAATAAGGATGTGTAAAGAGGTGAGGTAGTGAATTAGGTGAAAGACTAAGACAAAAGATGAAGATGGATAGATGATGTACATACAGAGGGAGTTGCATGTGACGGGTTGCATCCTTTTTAACACCTGCATTCTGATTGTCTTTTTCTTCTTCATTGGGCTTCCACCAGATATAACTTTTCAACTTTGGAAGGACTTCTCTTACTGACTGGGTAGTTATGATTGTGCATAACCCCTTCGTTTTTAAAAGTAACCCCTTTGCTGATTAAAACTGACTAGAGATAGCAAGTCTAACTTGTAAACTGTCACCAGATTATAGATGGCTGTGTTATATGGAATGGTCTTTATCCCACAGATATTATAAAGTTCACATTTGTGCGGATTGTTTGGGCTTTGAGGTGGAGCTGAGAATTAAATTTGTACTGTTCTGTAAGGCCAGCATTCTCATAAGTTACAGAGACATGCGAGCACCTCTTACTTACTTGCCTATGTATATGACCATGGTATATATATATATATGTAAAGTATGTAAGTGTTGAAATGATGTAAATAACAAACCAGAGCATAAGCTGTAATATTCAGACTGTATTGCTAAGGAGGAAATGTTAGTCTCTTAAGTTGATGAGAATGCCAGCTTAACCCGCTGTGTGCCAGTGCCGTTTTAAAATGGTGTAAAATAAAAAACATCACTGTGACCGCATTTTTCAAGATTCACGGGTAAAAATTGACAGGCATGTAAGGTAACTGTTCCTCTACCATCCCCCAGGCTGTCAAGGCCATACACTCACTCACTCCCCCCCTCCCCAATAATGCATTCACGGTGAGAAAGACACGCAAATTGTGATAGATGCTGAAGTAATAAGTGATCAGAAAAGTGTACTGAAATTGCTATACCTTCCCAGCATAAATACCTGAGTGTACCTTACATAGAAAACGGCTTTCTCACGTATGTGGTGAGCGTGAGAGAGCGGCTATACCTGTACATGAGCATGCAGGACTGAATAAAACCGATTTCCGACCCTCGGTGAGCATTTTAATGGCGAAATTCGTTGTTTCCACATTAAAATCTATCATTTTAGCCCAAAAAAAAAAAAAAAAAAAAGTCGAAAAATGGCCGGCACTGGGGTGACCCAGAGGGCTAAAAATAGCCGGCACGTGGCAGGTTAATTCTTCATTATGTACCACTGTTTTTGACATTCTTTTGTGATATTAAGCCCTCAGTATTTTACAGTAATATTGTGTAAAGTTCAGTTGCCACCTAGAAATTCAATTTACCAGTTTTCTCCAGTTCCAGTTGTGTGTAAAAAGTCGTGATATTCAGAAACATCCCTGACATATAATGAGGACGTGATGCCTGTGGTTCTGTGACTTGAGAGCTCCTGTTTTTACACTTTCTTGTGACTATTTCTGGACACTTTTCACCTCATATTTGAGTGGGAAACAGGGTTAAGATATTTAAAGGTCTTGAATCTGTTGTGATTCAGTAATGTACCCTTTGCTTTTTTTTTTTTTTTTTTTTTTTTTTTTTCCCCGGAGAGACTTTGTATTGTAGTGGTTAGATATGACAGCAAATTTATTTTATTTTAATATGAAAGGCCTTCCCTAATTGAGTAAAATTGCTTGGTAGCAGCAAGAATTAATTAAAAAGGTATGACACCCAGACTGAAAAATGTAAAAAGTCCTATTCAGCATCACACACACACACACACACACACAAAGATCGTTAAATATGGAGCGTCGTTCGTCTGTACAGTTGTACGCAGTAACATACAGCTAGACCTAAATGGCTCTTTTTCTCAATAAATGCTCTATTTATAGCTCCTTTCACGATGCTGGTCACCCAGAGACTGAGCTGACATTCTGCAGGAGGCGAAGGAACGCGGGCACCTATGTGCATGTGCCATGCTGGTCGGTGTTTCCCCCATGTCCATCCTTTTACCAAACAAAATTCATTAAGTGAACAACTTTCAGCCAGTTCAAGGTGTTCGTTAACTGAAATACATTAACAGAGGATTTGGTATATCGAGGGTTTACTGTAAATAGGCAGCTTATGTGTTGATATTTTTTTATTACTGATGTGTATGCAACTATATTTACACATGCAAATTGGCAAATTGAATTCAGTGCTTAAACAAATTGTAAGCTTATTGTATGTTTTAGTTCATTGCCATTGTATATCACACTGATTGTTTACTCATTCTGTACTCTAGTAGTAATGAGTTCTCATAAAATTATCAGTTCTATTTCTAATAATAAGTTAACTTAATTTTGAATAAGCATTTTTTATTTCCGGTGTCCTTTATCTTACTGTTCGGCAGCATATGACTCTGGCAGATGTGCTGCCTGATTTTAATTATTATAAGTAATCAGTAATCTTAAAATTATCATCTGTATTTTCTGTAATAGTGGTAGATGGTGGCGACCATCATCAGCTCACTTGATGTAGTGCTGCCTACTTCTTCCTTAGCCTTTATCATTCTTTTTCTGTCTGCCCTCCTCTCCTATTTCTCCCATCTTTCCTGTCACTTATTGCTTTTCTTTCCTTTACAGGTGGTTTTACATTGAGTGACAAGCCAAATGGTTTCCTGTAAGCCAAGAAACCATTTATGACGCTGGGTGGTAACCATATAACCAAACCATACGTGCTCTTTGTGTGTCAACAAGAGGGTTGGTGGAGGGTTAGTGACCCTCCCCGTAAAACAATTAACTCAGTCAAATGGCCACCCCTTACGGTGTTATGGCATCTGGCAATAGATATATTTTCTCTAAGTACTTGGTTACTTTTTTTTTCTCTCTCTCTTTTCTTTCTTAAGTACTTTCTTGATCTATTGCTCTTCAGTAAATACTCCTCCTTAATCATAGATGTATCCTCATGTTGTCTTTGAGCTTTCTTTTATTTCTTTATCTTTTTCCGTTATGTAATTTTCGTCTAGTATCATTATGTCCTGTTCCACTTTTGTATTCTCTTTCTCCATATTCTTCTTATGTCTTGTACTCTCAGCTCTCCCTTCCCCCCAGTTGGTTAAGTAAAAGATAAAGTACACTACATTTTCTTTTTATTGTATTTTATCCATCTCATACAATATTACAACTGTTACACATCTTTGAAGGAACATACAGCAAAATGGAGGACAACATAATATATTACCTGCAGAAGTAGAGGCCCTCTTGAGTGCTGGAGCTGGAAAGGTAAGGAATGGGAGTAGGATGGAAGGAAGGATGTGAGGAGTGGTGGTGAACCTAACCAGCTCAGGTCACCCAACACCCACCAGCTGGCAGGTCAGGTCAGGGTGGTGAAGAGGGTTAGTGTTGAGGGTGGAGGGGGGGGGTAGTAGTACTGCTGACTACTAGTAGTAGCAGTCAGCAGTACTACTACCACCACACCCTCAACACTAACTCTCTCCACCACAGTGACCTTCCCTGCCATGTGTGGGGCAGGCAGGGTGGTGAGGTGGTCTAGTGTTGAGTGGGGGAGAGGGGGTGGTGGTAGGCCCAAGGACTGGACTACCACCACACCACTCAACACTAGCTCACCCCACCACACTGACCTGCCCTGTCATGGGTGGTGGTGGTGTGGCTGGGGGTGAGTGAGGCCTGTGTGTGCTTGGCAGGCTACAGGCAGCCTTGCCACACACAGACTCACTCACCCCCAGCCACACCACCACCACTACTGACACCGTAAGCTGGTGGGTGTCGGGTGGGGGGGGGGGACCTGGAGCTGGCCAGGGTGAGGAAGAGAAAGAGTTCAAGCTGTGAGAAGAAGGAGGAAGCACAGGAGAAGGGAGGTAGAAGGGGCAGAGTGCCCTCTCCCCCCCTCTCCCCGACCCATCAGGGAGAGGACATTCTGTCCCCGGGTTCCTATCTACCCACCCCCTCCCATGCCCCTCCCTCCCAGCCCTCCCTCTCCCTCCCCCCCACAGACCCCACCACTCCACACACCCAAGGAAGAAGAATAGGGGACCCACATACACACCGGATTCAGGATGTGGAGGAAAGGATTTGGGACAAGGAAATCACACATACACACAGGAGATAGAACAGTGGCAAGAGAGGACACACTAGGTAAGAGAGAGAGAAAAAGGTGTTGAGGGGAAGGATGGTGACGAAGCTGGTGACTGGCATCACAGGCTCCTGGGCTGGGCTGCAACATCCAGGACCTGCAATTAGAGGGACAGGACACTGGGGAAGGAATAAGGATTGGGGTGGAGGAGGGAGGAAATAAAGGCAGGTGATGGAAGGGAGGTATAGAGGGTAACTGAGGTGTAAGGGAAAGGATGAAGGACTCCACCACCTGAAACAAAAGAGAAAACTGTTAGTCTTTTGAATTTAGGTGCTCTCTGGCTACCTGACTGCTAAAATTCGTGGATGCATTTCCAGCTTTATTCATACCACCAGTTAATTTTACTCAGCCACTTCACTATCAGAGGTATGTTCTAGGTTTAACTGATTATTTAGAGTGCTCTGAGTAAAGCAATTAATACATCAAATGGAACGGTTTAGTTTGTATCAGTTTAGGCTGCTAGGCTCCTCGGTAACCATTTTGGTAATTCAATCAACCACACACTATGAATACATTGTACCTATCCCTTCTCTATTAATAAAACTTCATTATGCTTCCTATCATCCTGCTGAATTCTGCCATTTCACCCTATTTCTCTAAAATCTTCAGTGTCTGTCTACACAACTCTTCTGAAAGATCCCTATCATTCTGTCTTGGTAAGAACTGTTTTCACTCAGTCTATTTTATCACGGTTTACCTGGCAAAACCAAGGTTTTCATATGACCAAACATTCATATTTAATTTGTAGACACCTTTGAGGAGGAGAAGTCAATTAAGCACGACATATGAAGACACACAAGTGTGCATTCAACAGCAGCTCCTACAGAGGGGAGTGTGAAAGAAAGGATACACCAAAATAAACTAAGTATGGAGTACAAGGGGGTTCGCCTTGAGGTGTACGTGTCGTATGTTGAGTCTAGGGGCCCCCTGTGGGGTCTGAAAGTGATAGCACACAGCAACATAGCCCAGTAAGTGCTACTCAGCCTGCGGTAACAGTAAGCATAAGAGGACCACTGAATCAAAACCTGCACTGATATAGTGCCTTAATTACCTATAGATACATCCAGTCACAGTTCTCTCGTGGCATGCAGTCTTTAACACACCAATGGTAAAAATGACTGGGTTGGCTCTAGGGTGACTAACAATACTCTGTGAAAAAACATTTTGACATGCTATTTACTTATTCTGCCACCAAGCTATGATCAAATAAGAGTTCAAGCTGCCATAACCTGGTACATGGATTCTGGGCAAGAGCATTGCAAGCAGTGTGAGTACTGATAAAGACTACAGTACTGTAATTACGGGTTGCTCAGAGCAAAGAGAGATGCAGAATTTGTGACCTTCTGAAGTGGATGACTAAGGAGAAGGGTCAGTACCTGCCTGTGCCTAAGACATTAAGCACCCCAGGCTCCACACAATCTGATCTCTTAGCAAGCTGTGGACTAGTAGCCAGTGGTCTGCTTATCTGCACAGAAGTTGTTGGCACTAAGGTTGGGAACAACAGGGGTGCCACTAAGCTTAAGTATGGTGGTGTTGCAATATGCCAACTCACAGGCCAGTGACAGGAGGAGAATGATGTACCTCTAATGTTATCAGAGATTCAAAACAATGCCAAAGCACTCACAACCTTGCAATGCATCACTGAGCCATAACACAGTAACTTTTGGAAGGGACGTGGTACTCACAAACAGGGCTTTTTGGTAAAGACACAAAAGGCCAATGTCTCGGGAAGCTTGTTGGCATGACATGAACCACCTCAACAGAACATTCCCACAAAGTGTGGATGTTCCTTGTATGTGGGAGGCCAACATATGTGGATGACACGATGTATCCACTTGCAGGGAATTTAAGCTGTCATCAAGAATGGACTGGAATGTGTCAACCTTTAATTAATGTCACAGTGTATTCACTGCAGCAATATGAAACTATCATTCTGTGCCGGTGTCTCCCACAGTGAGAATGAGAGGATTACTAGAAGCTCTATGTTACTGTGTTGTGCTGATGTGTGTGGAGATTTAGTCTTGTGGCCTGGGGTAAGCAAAAGCCCCAGCTCCATCCAATGAATGAATGTACTAAAATGACAGGTAAAAGTTTTGTCCATGGCCCTGTGGCTGTTGAGCAGGGAGTGGTAGTCCATCACTGATGTGGCTGAAGAATGTGGGCGGTGGTGGTGTGTGGCAGTTGAAGGATGGTGTTGCTCTGCAGAGCCAACCAATCAAGATACAAGCATCTACTGCAAATTCTCAGTCTTACCTGGGCTTCCTATATTTCTCTGCCTCCATGTTAAAATCACAGCCAAGCCATTCTAAGGTTTGGGTCAGCTGCAGCCTGCACGTGTGAATATTAACTGAATAATGGGCCCAGAGACTCTGCCGGCTTGAGTGGGGTAATCACTATGTTAGTGTATTCATGTCACTGCTGGATGCTGTTGGATGGGGAGGATAATGCTACAAATTTTCATCACTGCATGACTGGGTACTGACTGGCAGGACCAATCACTACTAAGGTCAATGGTCTGGCATAAAGTAGGGCTGTGGACACATGAGGCCACAGAGATCAGCACACATACTGCCACATCCCGAGTGTGTTTGAAACCCAGCCACCACAGAAATCCCACCTACCCCACTATATAAGAAGCAGAGACATAAGTCAGGTTTTTGGTGGTCATCAATCAACCAGGATCACCAGTCATGCCTGGTATCCAAGTGTCAGCCATTAAGTAACAACTCACATCACAGGGCTATTCAGTGTTCATAATGACTGGGTGGAGAAGAGCTGCAGGCTGAAGGCAGGAACCAAACTTATCCCTCATAAGAGTGTGCAATGCTTGGATGTCACCAACTAAAAGGAATCTGAGTATGGACTTCGTATCAACTTACAGTGACTTTAAAATTCTGTCTCACCATAAACCAAATGTGAAAGCATGCAAGAGTTTGGAAACCGAACCATAAGGATCTCATCAGTTGGAGCACCATAACTCTCAACCACCAGGTGTTCAAAAACTGAATGTGGGCAAAAGGGCAATAATTGCACTACAGTATGTAGGTCCACCACTAATCTCTCAGTGTGCATCGGAGTACTGACACAGACAGAAATACTCAAGTGCAACAAGAGCAAAAACTAAAATCATCTCAACAAATGGACAAGGGGGAGAGAAAAGTTTAAAAATCTTGGTAAGTGTAACTAAGTACTTAACTATTTGCCTGCAGCACTGGGCATAATGATCCCTGCAACCCTTGCTGGATGAGGGAAAAATCAGAGGGCTGCAAGGAAAGAAAGACATTGTAATCCTTGCTGGGTGGGGAAAAATTAGAGGGCAGCAAGGAAAGAAAGCCATTGTAACCCCTGCTGGGTGGAGGGAAAATCAGAGAGCTGCAAGCTGGAAGGAAAGACAGACATTCAAAGAGTAAAACAACTGAAAATGTAGTCAGTAATAAAAAAGTGAAATGGTGACAAAGAGGACTGTCAGTACCAAAGCCAAAGTACAGTACTGTATTGTAGTTGGGCACAGATAGGCAAAGAAGATATCAAGAAATTGGAAACTATCATAAATGAAATAATGGAAAAAAAAATGAACTCTGCAGCTGCACTAACAGCAGCAAAGTGGGGAAGTACCACACCACAGCCAGGCTGCAAAAACCGTCCCCAAACTAACCAAGAGAATGCCAAAGTATGAGCCAGACAGACACAAAAACCCCTGATACTTCTACCAAACCCTGGACAGCCTGATAATACAGCTGGCCACTCCAGACACAGCACACGAATGGAAAGAATGGAGATGCAAACAATAATACCTAATAAAGGCAGCCATGAACTACACTGGCACCCGGTGAAGCACTTGCTCTGTCAGCAGGTAAGGAATCAGTCACTTTGGATGTAGGTCATCATGTCTGGTGAGGTATTCTTGCTGGACACATGAAGCAACACACCTTTTCCTCAGCTCTGTGACATGATTCCTTCCACCACCACTTCTAATGCCTGTGTACTCCTAATTGCTGCTTGATGCCTCTTCCTCAAAGATACCTACAAATGAAGTGAGTGCAAACTGGTGATGATGATGATGGTAACTTGAGTCACTGTTCTCTCTCTCCCTCTCTCACCTACAACCCCAAACACAATCCTAACATTATACTTAGTCTGTCAGCAACAAGGCACTGTACTTAAACTATGAGATCAATTGCTGTACCTTACACTTAATACTACTCTGCTGTCACAGTATTGTATTAACTCTTTGTTTAGCTCTCAAATATTTACAACTTAAGTAGTTAAATGTGAACAATATTTTATAGTTACTGTCAAGATATCTACTGCATTAAAAATACGGTTTGCAAAATAAACAAACAGATAACTTGCTAAAGAAAGAGTTAATGTATAGCTACAGAACTAAAAAAAGATAAGATATAACTCACCACAGTGCTGAGTGTTCCTTCAAAGACTTGAATAATGTAGCAAACGTGCCAAGACAATACAATACAAAAGTATGAGATGGATTATTGAGATGAATCAACAGACTGCCACAAAAATGTAAAAATTCAACTTGGGGAAAAAAAAAAAAAGTGTGCAACGTTGTGGAGAGGGATGTCTTCAAGTGACGTCACTGATACAACCAGTGATGCTAGGTTATAGAAATGTCCCACAACTCCCTCCCTATCCCCCAAGAGGAGGATGGTGGACTGCGTAAGGGCAACTTCAATCTGCAGTCCACCAGATTCATATCTAGATGAACCCAGGGAGACATGAACAACAGGAACAATGTGTGCATTACTGTATTATGAAAAGCTTAAAATATAACTGCTGATTCATCCTTTACAAATCAACACAAGTGATCAGTTTATAATCAGATGACAGTTGTTTCTTGCCCATGACTCTGGTGATTACGATGCAGCCACATCCACACAGGCCAGGGAGGAGTGCTACTAGATGTGCAGGTCAGGACGCTGTGTACAGTCACCAGTACACTCATGCTGTGTACATCCAAGTCCACAGGTGTATGTTGAGCTGGACAGAACACCACAAACTGTTGAAGAAACATTAACATTAATAGCCATATCATTTGTGCCAAATACTAAACACTGAAAAATTCCATATCACCAAATGACACAGTGAAGTAAGATCCACAAAACAAGGAAAGAGAAAATGGCAGACCTACTAATGGCTTCCATGCATTACAATAATATATTATGATTCACTCTTTCCTCTTTCTTCTGCCTGTGGGTGACTCTAGACTGAGTGACAAGCCATATGGTTTCCTGCTATACAGGAATTTTGGCGCCTGGTGGTTTAATGGGTAACTGTGGCACTCCAATAGGATTGAGCCAGTGAAGGTTTATATCCAAGGGATGGTTGGGGTTTATTGCTCACATAATGCCACTCAGGGATGAGTGAGGCTGGTCACTCTCATCTTAATTGTCAGGACCAATTTGCCTAGCCCCGGGCTCCTACGTTTCTCATGAGGCAAAGCAGGATTGGATAATGGATGGATGGATGGATGGATTATTATTTCTCTTAATACATGCAGGTGACATAAGGTACAAGTAATTCACCTATAATAAACCACAGAACAAGGTGGACTAGGACTGCATCAAAGGCCTACAAGTGGGTTGGTCAATAACTGAACTCTTACCAATAAATGTTCCATCCTGTAGTGAAAGCCTGCATGGGTCCAGTTATGAGGCAACATGATCCTCAAGTTTGTATACAGTATCAGGCACTTGACAACCACTGGATCATGCACCACTGACCTGGAAAAGAAAATACAATAAATAAATATAAAGAATAATAAAAACAATGTTCATCATCATCAGCATCTTCCCAACCCAACTTCCTACTATGTCTAATAGACGAGTACAATGTAGAAATAAACGTCATCATCATTATCATCTTACCCCACTGCTCGCTGTTGGAAAGCATCATCATCATCAACCATCATCATTATCATCATCAATCATCATCATCATCCTAACCCAACTTTGCACTATTATTATCACCCTACCTCAATGTAGTACTCTCACTACAATACACAACAATGCTTTAGTCTCTCTGCATGTGGGTATCTATGGTCAAATGTGGTGCTGATGTGGGAAGGACTATGACCAAAACACCTCTCTACTACCACTCCACATTCCCTCATACATCTCACCTACCACTCATCACCTTCTTTACACTACTCTGGTTTTAGATATCTTCCTTCTCTTTGTGCTTAAATTTAAAGAAAGTTTTAGACATTTTCCTTCTCCTTAAGCTGAAATTTAAGGAAAGTTTTATATTTTCCTTCTCCTTATGCTTAAAATTTAAGGAAAGTTTTATATTTTCCTTCTCATGCTTAAATTTAAGGAAAGTTTTATATTTTCCTTCTCCTTATGCTTAAATTTAAGGAGTTTTATATTTTCCTTCTCCTTGTGCTTAAATTTAACTTAAAGAGAAAATGGAAGAAAGGTTTTGTGTGGGTGTGGAAAAGGTTTGATGACACTAATGATGATTATAATAATATGAAGAAATATGTGATGAGGTTACTGAATATTACAAGACAAGAGGTAAATACCAGTAACAGATTTTGAATGACATATTACTCTAAAAATGGGAAGCTGTTTTTGAAAGAGCTAAAACATACTGTATAGTAATGAATGTGGTGTAAAAAAAAAAAAAAAAAAAAAAAAAGTGGGAGAATGCTAACAATTGGGCAAGAAATAAGGATCTGATGGGCAAAATGTTGTGAAAATTTGGTGAATGGGAATTATTAGAGTTGAGCAGTGGCAAAGATAACTGAATCTGGAGGTTATATAGCAAAAGTAATTCTATGGCAAAATAACTGGATCTGGAGGTTATATGGCAAAAGTAATTGGACTGGGAGGTCATACGGCTAAAGTAACTGGATGAGGAGGTTCTATGGTAAAAATAATTGAATCTGAGTTACTATGGAAACAATAACTGGATCTGAAGGTTATATGGCAAAAATAACTGGATCTGGAGGTTATATGGCAAAAGTAATTGGACTGGGAGGTTCTATGGCAAAAATAACTGGACTGGAAGGCTATATGGCTGAAATAACTGGATCTGAAGGTTAGAGGGGAAAAATAACTGATCAGGAGGTTATATATAGCTACAGTCTATCCTTGCCTAACATGGTTTGCTGTAACGCGATATTGTTCTAACACGGCACGATTTTGCGGATGGAAATAAACATTCAAACGCAGGCACTGTCAGCATAACGCGGTAATTTGAACCGAGCAGGCTGCGATGCAGGTGAACCCAGCAATGAAGTTTTGATCCTAAGTCGGGCTGAGTCTCTCAAGGAGTTCATCTTTGATAGCAACCCTTCCCTTGCAAGAGGTAATGACATGCTTAAGCAGACTGTTGACGCAGTCAGCGTCTACAATCGTAAGCACATCAACCTAGTAAACCATCATAAACAGTCACTAATCACTCGTTACTTTGCCATACAAGCTGCCGCTGGTCTACAACAAGAGGATATCCAGCAACAGCAGGATGAAGAAGCTATGGAGGACCTAGAAAGTGATGTTTGGAGTGTTGCTAGTGAAACAGACTTTGATGGATTTTAGTGTGTGTTCTCTCCCTCTACCTCATCTCCGGAGATGTGTGTCTGCTCTTCTCCTCACATAAGGTACAGTACAATAAATAAAAAAGTCCTATTAACCTAATGTATTTTTTGTAACCATATTAATGCTTTTAGAAGGTTTAAATTGGGGTGTATAAAAAATTTTTGCACCACAAGAGGGGAAAAAGTGGATTTTGGGCAGAGGTGCAGAAGGAAACAGGGATTTTCAAGAGTTCCTGCAACGCAATACTTGCCTAACGTGACGTCGGTGCACAAGCAAATACCCGCGTTAGGCAAGGACAGACTGTATGGGGGGGGGGGGAGAGAGAGTGCCTAAAATGAAGCAAAAGCAGAGGCGAGGAATGCTGTAAAAGGGCTTAGAGAAAAGGGAGACAGTGGGTGTCAATGAGATACGAAGATGGTATGGAGTAACGGAAGCAGTAAATATGATAATGTAGTAGCCGCTTTACTCTTCCTTTCTCCTGATGATATTATTACACCAACATTAACTGATAAATGCAAGTACAGAGAACGGCAAGATGAATTCACTTTATAAAGCAAAATGGAAAAACCTATGAAATGTTACAGGTAAAAAAATATACAATACCCACCAGTGCTTTCCCATCCATGACAGCGTTCAATTCTTCCTCATTTCAGAGAATCGGTTTTCCATCTTCTTCCAGTCCTGTGATCCCCAGCGCTACAACTGTGACCGGATTACTTGAGGCGCCAACATGTACAAGTTCTTTTCCAGGTAATTCTTATTCAAGCTGCAAAAAGAATATGAAACATCAGTACTGGACACTGGTTTGACAGTGGAAGTGCTTCTCTAACATTTTGAATACTTTTGCTCTCCATTTCTAAGAATAATAACAAATTTTTCCAATACACCCACCCAAACCCAAGAATATGTCCATATAAATTTGCCAAAATTATTCAGAATACATAAACTATTATTGGAATATAAATTCAAATAACATAAACCAACAACCTAACCTAATCTACAAATAAACTGGGCTTTTTTGTCCTGGCCATCTTAAAACTACTGTAATTCCAATTCACTCACAAACAAAGAGGTGCTGAGTGACTGAAATCTGACCAAGCAGTACAACTGTTTGAAACCCAATGTCAACAATCATCATTATTTTATGGTAGTACAATACACAGATAAGTTTCAGTATTAATGTAGTGTTAGATATGGACATCACACACCATTATTTACTTTTTTTTTTTTTTTTTATATGTGGTTAGTTACATTACGGTTATTTATGGTTAGGTTACTTTACTGGGACTGGCAACATCGAATATGAATGTAAAAATCTAGTTCTCAAAAATGTCCCAAACTGCAAAAACAGGCCTTTTCAACTCACAGGAAAATACAGCACATGGAGTTTCATGTTATTTCTATGGGTCTTTTTCATTAACATAATAAATTTTCCCTACTAAACCACGCAGACCTTTACCTCATCTACCCTAACTAGCTAGGCTGGCTAGGGGAGGCTTCACCTCTCATTATTAACCTTTCATTCCTGCAGCAAACGGTACTGTATATGGGAAACATTGTTACTAATGTAAAGAACCTACAGAAGACTCCATGCACTGCAGTTGCCCCCCCTCCCCTGAAAAAAAAAAAAAAAAAAAAAAAAAAAGTTTCTTTGAATGATTATCAATTGTATATCCTAACCTTAAATTGCCAAGATCCCATGGCATACCAAATTAACACCAAAACAAGATGCTGTATCCCCCGAGGAACGTCAATCACTCCTGTAATTTACATTAAAAAGGCTAAAACTTCTACGATAAAATTAATTGCTGGTTTGTATTGAGAAACTGGCTGATGGTTTGTATTGAGAAACTGGCTGATGGTTTGTATAGTGAAACACGGAATCTTTGTGGCCATAACTCAGGCATCGTCTCTTCCACACTGATCTCAATGCCCTTCAAACTTTTGCTCCTATCCCGTGACTTACCTCACGTCCCTAACTTCTATATGCAGTCAAAATCAACCTAGACGCTGCTGTTTATCCCCAAATACCTAAAAACACTTAAAATCCCCTAAATATTCCCCATTTAGACTTACTTTGGCAAAACGTTTGGTCCTGCACGGAACTCCAGGTGCCGGAGTAAACAACGTGCTGAATATAAGCCTCACTTTTAGATACTCTTTTCTTTAAGCTGTTTTTTATTCTTGTCAATATTTCTAAAAATAAAATAAAACAATAATGCAAGAAAATCAAGTCTTAATGCTACTTAACTAAAACAGTCCTTTGAATGTATTTACCTGACCAATCTCTTACGATCAGTCCAACGTGGCCCGCGAAAACGAAGCTTAATTTAAACCATTGTTGATAATTTGATATCCCATGTCTTCCTTATTATACTGATTATATATGATAACGATATCCCATGTCTTCCTTATTATACTGATTATATATTATAATCTCATGTTTGTTTCACCGGCTACCCCTTTCCTTTTTCAGCCTAGTCAGCTATAAGACTTTCTAATACCTCTTATAATGGATGCTGCATCTCGGCTTTCTACTGTAGGCTGTTTTTCCTTTCCTTTCACGATACAAAAGCTTTCTAGAAGTAACATGGCTGAAAACTGGTGTAACAGAACATGAAAATATGGAGATGGAAGAATTACAACCGAAAATACGTTGTTTTACCTCCTCTTTAGTATCTTCATTTCTCTTTTAATAACAACTACCCAATTTTATCTTAATTCCGTATATTTTTTTTTTTTTGCTTTTCTTCCAAAACACGCCAGAAATTTATTACAATAGCAAGGAAACTTTATCATCAGAAGGGGTAAAAAAAAAAAAAAAAGTGAAAGGAGAAAAAAAAAAGATCCGGTGACTAAAAAAGGGGGGGCAGGAGGAAGGAGATGAAAGGGCGAAATGGCTCATGGCTGAGACTTTGAATAAATGGAATAAATGGAAAGACAGAGAGTGAGAGAGCTAGTCCCATAAACCAGCGTCTGTACAGTTCTCTTTGGTGGTCTATCATAAAGAAAACGTAACTGAGACGACAACTAAAGGCAGACTATGGCAAAGAAGCGTACACTATGATCCATGTACTGTATCTACTAAGGGCGTATATATATATATATATATATATATATATATATATATATATATATATATATATATATATATATCTTCCTGTCTATGTATATATGAATATATCATATATATGTGCATGCTGCATATGTATATGTATGCACGCCTGTACACACACCCATATCTTTATACATAGGTACCTATCCTGTACATGCAGTATGTCTGTTGCTACATGTGCATGAATATATACATATATGTATAGATATATGTCTTCCTCTCTATGTATATATGCAGGAGTAGGTGAGAATGAGAGGGCAAAAGAAGGAGTGTGTATGGTTGTGAGTAAAACACTGAACAAGAACATAAGAAAGTATGGATCAGCTGGGTCAAGGATTGTGTGGCAAGATTGAAAGTTGGAATACAAATGTGGGCGATTGTGTGCGTGTATGCGCCAACGCAAGATCGTGCAAGCAGAGTGAGAGAAGAGTTCTGGACAAATGTGGAAGTGTGCATGGAAAAGTTTGGAAGGAATGAGACAGTGTTTTTGATCGGTGATATGAATGGTAAAGTAGGGAATATGAATGTGGATGGAATAGTTGGTGAGTGGGGTGTGCCTGCTGAGATAGATGAGAATGGTAGTGCGTTAGTGGACATTTGTGCTGGGAGGGGGTTGGTGATAGCCAATACCCTCTTCAGGCATAAAATGATCCACAGGTATACATGGCGAGTGATGAGAAGGGTGGGTGGTGAACTGAATGAAAGGAAGGCAATGATTGATTATGTGTGTGTGGATGAAAGGATGCGAAGATGTGTAATGGATGCAAGAGCCTATAGAGGTTGGGGGAGTGGACTTTCTGACCACTACTTGGCGGTGGCCAGAATCAAGACCAAATAAGATGGAGTAATAGAAGAAGGGAAAGACGGGAAGAAGGAGTAGTTGCAAGGAGAGTGGAAAGGTTACAAGAGGATGAGAAAAAGGCAAAATATAAAAGAGAAGTGGAGGAACGATTGGGCAATATAATATGAATTGGAGCAGATGGGGGACGTGGAAGGTGTGTGCAGGATATTCACAGAAGAAATATGTGCAGCATGTGATGTGGTGTGTGGGATGAAGAGAAGACGGAGGGGGGTGCAAGGAAGAGCGTGGTGGAATGAAGAGGTGAGATAGGCTGTGGCACAAAAGAAGAAAGCATACAATGAATGGATGAGAAATAGGGGTGTGGAAGAAGTTGAGAGGCGGAAGAGAGAGTTATATGTAGAAAGAAAGAGAGAAGTGAAAAGATTAGTAAGAGGGAGTAAGAAGGGAGTGGATGAGGAATCTGGAAGGAATTTGTGTAAAGTGGAGGGACTGTAAGAAAATGTTCTGGAAAGAGGTGAAGAGAGTAAGACAGGGTGGAAATGAAGTTAGCAGGGGAGTGAAAGATAAAAATGGTAGATTACTAGTGAACAAGGGAGAAAAAGTGAGCAGATGGAGAGAACACTTTAAGGAATTGTTGAACATAGAGGATGGAAGTGATGAGATATAAGTGGCTGGGGAATGGCTGGGAGAAGGAGGGAGGTGAGAAGACAGGAAGAAATCAGTAGGATAGAAGTTGTGGAAGCAATGAAGAAAGTTAAATTGGGGAACGCCCCAGGAATTGATGGAGTGTGTGGTGAAATGTTGAAGCATGGGGGAGAGATAGTAGTGGAATGGATGTGGAAGATGTGCAGATTGGCCTGGGAGGAAGGTAGAGTTTCGGAGGATTGGAAGTCAGGTATAATTATTCCCTTGTACAAAGGAAAAGGGGAAAAAGAAGTGTGTGGTAATCATAGGGGCATTTGTCTTCTTAGTATAATAGGAAAAGTGTATGGTAGGGTACTTATTGACAGAGTTACAGAAAGAACAGAGAAATTAGTTGGAGAAGAACAGGGAGGCTCTTGGAAGGGAAGAGGTTGTGTAGATCAGATATTCATTCTTAGATCTTTAGTGGAAAAGTTTCTAGAGAAGGGAAAGAAGTTGTATGTGGCTTTCATGGATTTGGAGAAAGCATATGACAGGGTGGATAGACAAGGATTGTGGAAAGTATTAAGAATATATGGAGTAGATGGGAAGTTGCTGAATGCTGTGAAGAGTATGTATGATGGTGCTAAGGCTGCACTGCATGTGGATGGTGAACTGCGTGAATTTTTCTCTTTGAAGGTTGGGTTGAAACAGGGATGTGTCATGTCTCCATGGTTGTTCAATCTGTACATGGATGGGGTAATAAAAGAGGTACAAGGTAGGGTAGTGATGTTGGAGTGGCCCTGGTGAGAGAGGGTAGTGTTTGGAAACTCCCTGTACTGTTGTTTGCGGATGATACTGTGTTGTTGAGTGAAGACGAAGGGGAGCTGCAAGGCTTGGTGGATGAGTTTGGGAGAGTGTGTAAGAAATGGAATCTAAAGGTGAAGGTAGGGAACAGTAAAGTGATGGTCTTTGAGAGAGGTGAAGTCAGTGAATGTACAGCGAGGTTGGATGGTAAGGAATTGGAAAATGTGCGTACGTTTCAGTACTTGGGTAGTGTGATGAGTAAGGATGGAGGTCTGGAGGGTGAAGTGCTTGAAAGGGTACAGCAGGGAAGAAAGGTTGCTGGTTCCTTGAAAGCAGTGATAAGAAACAGGGAAGTGAGCATGGAAGTGAAAAAGTTACTACATGACAGTATTGTGATACCAACTCTAACGTATGGAAGTGAAGCTTGGACGTTGTTGGAAGGGCACAAGTCAAGAGTGAGAGCAGTGGAAATGAGTTACTTAAGAGGAGCCTGTTGAGTCACATGGAGAGACAGGCTGACAAATGAGGATATAAAGAAGCGTTGTGGTGTGGATGTGGATGTGATAGGAAGCGTTAGGAGGAATACACTGAGGTAGTTTGGCCATGTGGAGAGGATGGAGGGTGAAAGACTGACGAAGAGAGTGTATGTGAGTGAGGTGGAGGGGGGTAGAGGGAGGGGGAGGCCGAGGATGAGATGGAGGGATGGGGTGGAGAGGTATATGAGAGAGGGGGGTGTGAGTTGGGAGGAGGGCAGTGAAATGGCGGGGGACAGGGCGACATGGAGGCGATTTGTTTGTGGCCACCCCGAACGGGATTGAGACGTCTGGCAATAGATAGATAAATAGATGTATAGATATATATGTATATATATGTGTGCATATGTGCCTCTCTCTGCATATGTATGTACATACGTGTGTATCTGTATGCCACTTCACTCATCAAAACATGTAATGATAATTACTGTGCCAACTCTGTACCATGTATGTATCATTGTGTGCCTTAGTTCATTATTGTGCTTGTAATGATAATTCCTTCTGTACCGTCTATGCCCTGTGCTACCGATTGTGTTTTCCTCATGCACCCCTCCCTGTTTGGCCTTCAGGGACAGTGTTGCCCAGAGTGTTGGGGCTTGTACTGAATGGTAAATAAAGAACCTAAATAAAAAAAAATATACACTATGATCCAAGGTTTACTGATTTACCTCATAAATAATAGAGAAAGGAAAGTTACAATAATACTTAGGCCAAGAAGATCACGGATTTGCCTCCATAAATGGAAAAGAATGCTACAATAATCCTTAGGCCAAGAAGATCTCTTATTATGTTCAGCAAATACACAATACGTGTAAAAATAACTGTTATATCCAGTGAGATAGCCAGAGGGGTGGCCAGGGCTTCCATGGCCACCCCAAAATATGCCTGGCCATCCCAGTGGCCATCTCAAATTTTTGGGAGAATAGCCTCCGACCCCCCTGAAGAGTTCTTATTGGGCTGCCCCATTAGTGGGCTTGGCCACCCCTTGGCCAACCCATGCTGAAAATTCTGGTTACGGTTGAGTCTATATGGCTCTGTTTGAAACATTAACTACTTGTTAAAAGGCACTCTCGTGTGGGTAACTATTTGCGGACAAGCCAAAGATATACAAAAGAATCATGAATCCTCAGGAAAGAAACTCCAAGCTGACATCAACGAGCTTCAGGAATGTAGTGAAAATGGGCTCCTATCCTTCAGTAAGTTTGAAGTAATGTATGCAGGAAAGATGAACCCTCCTACGCGAACCACACAGACGAGACTCCCTTACAAGTTACGACAGAATAAAAAGATTTGGCAGTTTATGTAAGCCCTAACCTCTCACCATTAATAATTCCATGTTGGGGAGGATTAGGAGAACGTTTACTTACATGGACTTAGAAATATTCCTGGCCCTTTACCCAGCACCGGTCATATCCCACAAACGAAAGGGACATTAATAACCCACGAAAAGTTCAAAGCAGAGCTATAAAATTTTCCCCTGAACTACGAGAGCTGCCTATCATGGAAGACTACCTGCCACTGAGTTTACTACACTTGGAAAGCGAAGAATACGAGGCGGCATGATACAAGTGTACAAAATCCTGAGTGGCTGCAAGGATGTGGACACCAGGCAGTTCTTCACGCAGGTAGAGAGGGACACGTATCCTGAGACAAGCGAACACAGCCGGAAACTTGTTCAGACCAGGTTCAGGGCCACTATTAAGAGGAATAATTTCTTTAATGCATTAGTAATTAACAAACGGAATGGGGAGTAGGCAGTATAGCACCAGCCGATCAGGGAGGTACTCCCAAGGGGAATGGGAATATTGGTGATAGGGAAAGCTGGAGCTCCTGTTTCACTAGTCACCAGAATATCCTGATCATCCCCTTTACTGACCTTTTCAATATGACACTAACATGGCACACTTCTTTCTACCTCATGTGCTACCCTACATCCGCTTTACATATCACACTACTACACAACACCAACAACTGCTACTACTACTACTACCGCTACAACAACAACAACAACAACAACTACTACTACTACTACTACTGCGAATACGGCACCGACCATGGAGCACTCTGTTGCCACTGTGATGCTGGAGATGGACGCCTTCCTGTGGTGGCACTAATATAACCAGGCAGTTGGACTGTTGGATTATACATTCGTCCCTCAGCTATGTCCCTGTCCCCCTGAAAGGAGGATGGTGGGCGGCAGGAGAGGGACAGCTCCAGCCAGCAGTCCACTGGGTTCACGTTTCACACACCGCCTTCAGTCAGGTGGCATGTGATCGTATTCTTGCTGCCTTCAGACAATTTTATGCAGCTTGGGAAAGGGCTGTCGTAGTGAAGGGGTTTATGAAGGCTGTATCTAACTCCTCCATTTAGGAAAATGTCTCCTTAGCTTAATATAATCGTCTGGAAGTAGCGATAATTTAGCGAAACGTCATCGTAGCAGTAGTAGTAGTAGTAGCAGAAGATGAAGTAGTAGTAGTAGTAGTAGTAGTAGTAACCCCAGGCTCAGGTGAACGTGAACCCAGTGAACTGCAGGGTGAAGGTTCCGTCCTACATTTCACTATCATCCTTTCGGGGAATAAAGAGGGAGTATAACAGGGCAGTGGAGTCGCCCAGCTATATCAGTGTCACCGCAAGAAGGCGTCCCTCTCCACCAGCACTAAGATGGAACAGATTCACGATAAATTAATGCAAGGGAAATATGAAGAAAGGTGGGATCTCTCTCTCTCTCTCTCTCTCTCGCTGCATGGATTGAAGAATTGACAAAGGATGATTAGGTTTATACACGCTAGCTAGTCTTCCTTTATTCCATTATGTGTGTGTGTGTGTGTGTATGTGAGAGAGAGAGAGAGAGAGAGAGAGAGAGAGAGAGAGAGAGAGAGAGAGAGGCCTTGTGCACTATGATTAAGGCTGGGATAAGATTAGCGTATCAGTGAAGTATGCGACCTTATCTATGAAGAAATAGTTAGTGCAGGACACCAGGAGAAGACACATTATGGCAGGTTAGTGCAGTGGTGTAGTATAATCTTACCTATAAGGCGCTGAAGGGGAGCCTACACGTGGTGGCGCTGTTTAAACTGTGTGGAGCATCTGAGGCGTCCATCTGCGAGCCACACCTCGTATTTCCCTGCACTACGCCGATTCTGGTGAGGCGCTGTGTACCACAAGGAGGCGCTGGCTCCCTACACGGTGTTTGTTCTGTACTGCACCTGTAGAACAGTCACACAAAAGCAGTTGTTTACCTGTGGTTCTGATCTGCCAGACAGGCAGGGGTTAAGTAATAATAACAACATAACCTATAAACTGTTCACATTCACAGCACTGCCATCTCTCCGTCTTGAAAACTGAGCTTAAACATGAGATTAACACCAGAAAATGATACTAATGGAGAAATGCGCAGGAAGCAGACCTGTAAAACTGTCTTATTCTAACACTGAGCTACGGGAAATAAGATGAAAAATAACGAAAACCTCCGTCATGTTAAAGTGAATGAACTAAGCCAAGACTGTTCTTTTAATTTCAAGATTTAGTCCAATCTTCTAGATTTCTCATTCCTCCCCAGTCAAGACTGTATCCTTCATTTTTCAGTATCTTTTATTGTGTGCTTCATATCGCCTTCCATATCATTCCTCTCCAAACACCAGACAGTATCCTTCCCTTTCAATATCTGTTATTGTGGTCTTCATATTAGCTTCTACATCTCTCACTCCTCTCCAAACAGCAGACAGTATCCTTCTTCTCATTCTCCTTTACTGGAGGCTTCATATTGCTTTCCATATATCTCATTCTACCCCAGTTGACACAGTATCCTTCTTTCCTTATCCTTTTTTACTCTGGCTTTCATATTGCCTTTCATATTTCTCATTCCTCCCCAAACAACAAAGAGAATCCTCCTCATTATCTTTTACTGTGGGCTTCATATAGCTACCAAATAAAAAACAGATAATGTAACAATTTCCATTGCAACAGCAGGTAGAGAAGTGTCAGCGAACTTTTGTTCATGGCTGTACCAGCAGTGTTTTCAGATGTAAGACACAACCTGCAGTCACTTCCATGCTGGACCTAAGAGTTAACCACATCATGCATGAACACTTGCAAAACTGAATACTTACAAGGGACGGATCCAGCATTTAATAAAGGAGGGGGTCAGTAATTTCTTCACCCACTAAGGACAAAGTTATTAAAACGGTCAGATTCATAAATGAGGATACTGCTTATTTCTTTCAATAATTCTACTTACTACATCCGCCAAGGGGGTTATGATTTTGGCTCGGCTGGAGAGGTTCGGGGGTGTGGGCTGGAGTGAGGGCAGACTGATGGTGGAGGACAGAATGACATGAAGGCGATTTGTCTGACACCAGCTCTGTGGAAAAACAAGTTGATTGAATTTCAACAAATTTGGAATAACAACACACCATCAGAGGAACAAGTGATAAAAATTTGTGCAAAAAAGGGTCAACGGTCAAAGTCAACGCCATTAAGAGCATGATAGGAGGGGGATGGTGCTGCCTTGACAGGGGTGTGCGTTCTCTGAGAGCTATTGTTGTGGGTTATGATTTAGCTGCTGTACTATACTCTTTTCACTTCAACCTGGCCTGAAACTGCAAGCCCTCCATCTGCAATGCTACGCTGTAAAAATAGCTTAATAATGAATTATGATGTTAGTCACATATAAGTGCTATGGAAAGGATGCAAAACTGTAACACTGCCTCTTTCTGACACTCAGCTACGTGAATAACCTAGAACAGGGCGAAAATCTGAGCCAAGTTATGTGAAAGAACTATAACAAACAGGTAATGGAAAATGATATGGGCAACAACTCAGAATTCAGAAACTTTCCTGGATCCGCCCCTGGAAAGAAATAAAAAAGGTACAGCTGATAATAAAGGGAAACTCAGCCGCCAGGATCCCCACACCCTAGATCCGACTTTATTTACTATATGAAATTCGATGAGCCTTAGATATGATATGAGTCTCCCTGGTTACTATACTCTTGTGACTCCAAAATGGCCTTGTCATTACTCCATCTTGAATGCTCAGTTTTAAGTGGATAAAACTAGATGATGATGTTAGTCACGAATAAGTGCTATGGAAGGGGTGTAAAGCCGTAGTACCGTCTTGTTTCTGTCACTGAGATCCGTGAAACAAGCTGCAACACGACGAAAATCTGCGCCAAGTTATGGTTAAGAGAGTATAGTCAAATCAACCCTCCAGATTCCCAGAAAGAAAGTATCAGGAAAAAAAGTAACAGTAAAAAACGTAAGGGAAAGAGCTAATCTAACCTAACCTAACCTAACCTAACCTGACCTAATCTAACCTAACCTAACCTAACCTGACCTAACCTAGGAAAAGTCGTTACTTTTTTACTGTTACTTTTTTTCCTGATACTTTCTTTCCGATTCCCCCAGTCTGACACTCTACTTGGACATAAACTGAGCGGAAAATGTGAATAGGCCTTGACCATATTGTTTGTCAGTGCAGGTGAGACTTTTCAGCCACTAACCTATACAAAGTGGCCCCAGGGGACGCGCGAGGGTGCGAACGAAAAATTCCATGGGTTGCAATAACTGATGCTGAACTCCCGCCCGTGCCAGCAAGCATTTGGCGTGGATGTGGCCTTAGGAATTTAGTCATGCTTTAATGGAACCTGTGTTGTGTTGTACATACGTGCAGGTATCAACATGGTGAGCTGCTACTCTGGGTCGTCGTGCCCGTCGCCCGTCAAGGTGGGGCCTGACGATCCCTTCTCATGGGGACAGTTCGCCGGGAAGGTTGGTGCGGCGCGCCACAACGGTGGCCTCATACCAGGGATAGTCATGCACGGCGCCTCTACTTGCCTCATTCCCTGGGGCGGGCAGGCCATTGCCAAGTCTGAGTACTATGTAAGTGAATTTTCTGTCACATTTATTCCCGTCACTGCAGTGATATTAGTTTTGTTCATCTTACTACCTCCAGATAATTTTACTCAGCTGCCATTAACACGATAATGAAGGCTTTATCTATATATACAGTTTGAAAAATTCCTCATGTCTGGTGCCACTTCTGATCTCACCGAAAGTCAAGCAGGTAATGACTAAGCAATATTACTATGCAAATGCAATCAAGGAATCGTAATTGGTGACACGTATGGATTAGCCTATACAAATGCGGTACTAATATGTTAATGGGGAGAAGCAGGAAGAACGTTAACCATTGGTTGGCTATAAAGTTACCAACCAATATAATAAACAGTTATCCCTGGGTCACAGGAAAGTTTGGCTTGTTAATCAGCGTAGAGTCACCTGAAAGTATTACAGCTTCGAGTAAGAGGATGGTGGGCACCCTTTCCTTCACAATATAACAAACAATGTATACCTGTAGTATTTTTCATATTCTAAATAGTTATCAGATCTTCGACAGGAGTCTAGCAGAATCATTCCCCCCCCCCCCTTCCAACAGTCTGGACCGAAGAACCTGGTGGAACTACGACGATCCTGCAAACGCCCCTGGATTCCCCCTCCCCCGCCAACACACCACCATTACTACTGCTACTACTACTACTACTACTACTCTTTCCTCTTAGATGCTGGATAACCCCGGAAATGTCGGTCTGGTGTGGGTGAGGGCAAGCAACGGGCAGGTCCCTAAAGGTGCTGTGCAGGGCGGATATTCGGAGACCGGGGAGAAACTCTACATCGGCAGGATCACCTACAGTGGAATGAATTTATCTGGCAAGGTGGGAAGATCTCTGTTTTGTCGATTTGTTTTCATCTGACAGAAATGGGCAACACTGTCACCTTGAATACTGAGCCTTAGTTATGAGGCAGCAGTGAGTCTCCCTGGTTACTGTATTAATGTGACGCTAAGTTGGCCTAAAACTGCCACCACTATTTTTGAATGCTGAGCTATAACAATAAATATACACTAGATAAGATGCTTGTCACGATGTGCTATGGAAAGGATGTAATTCCGTAGCAACATGCTTTTATGCCACTGACCTATGTGAAATAAGCTGCAAAAGGACGAAAATCTGGGCCAAGTTAGTGGAAAAGAACTATAGTCAGATTTATCCTTCAGTCTGACTACACCTGCCATCAACTGAGCTGAGAGGTGTTACGGATCTTTGTCAGGCTGTACTCTGGTTGGCTTTGGAGATTCGTATCACCGTTTTGTCAGCGATTTGTTTTGCCTGTGACACCTATATTCTGTTGTAAGCTACTGATACAAAGAATAGCAATATTAACACGAATTTGGTAACATTCAAGAAATTAAGGTTATATCAGCTATTTTTTTTTCTGAGCTCTATGAACAAGCCGTACTTAACCCGCCCCGTCCCAACCACTTTTTGACCACTGGTACCCCCCAATCCCGACCATTTTTCGACCCTTTTTTTTTTTTGCTAAAACTTTCGCTTTTGGTGAGAAACATCGAAAATTTATAGAGAAATCGCTCACCTGAGGTTTAAAATACTCATTACAGGTAGGAGAGCCTCCTTACCTTACTGGGTTTTCTATCGGGCTGGCACCAAAAAAACGAGTTCTATGGGAGGATAACTATTTCACACCACTCATAAACGGTATTTATTTATTTACTGTTACGAATTTTTATGTAGTACAAAAGTATATTGGTTTTCAAGCAGTAATATAGGCATTATAAGCACTGTTTCACTCACTAATACCTGACCTTTTTTTGCCACATTACCTGATCATCATTTCTAACTGTTTCTTCCTCTAATGCTATGTAAAGTTTGTCCTCCACATTGTCATTGATTGGGGAATCACTCTGGCCCTGAATTTCGTACCGTGGCATGACATGGCTATACTGGCCAGGTCACTGATAACAGGTGAATTGCTGAGACAATGGCATGCAGGGGGTGGGAAGAGGTCATGCTGGGTAAGGCATTGTCTCTGCCTGGCATCTTGTTGAGGAAGGTGTCACGTGTATACGTACCAAAAATGACTTGCGAAAATTGAAAATTGTGGAAATTATGAACCTTGCACTTGCAGGACGTTGAAGTACGTCCCCGGGATTAGCTGTGACAAAACGTGAGGACGTGGAAGTACGTCCCCAGGACACCACAGGTTAAGGGGGAATAGAATTCGTAATGCCTCGTCTTGAGCGATTTATTTTGCACATTACACCTTAATATCCATGTATATGTCATTCATATCGTTTTAATGTGGATATACCTTGCATCAATCAACATACAATAGGATCGCTATGGTAGAGGTGTTAAGAAAGCTCCAAGGACAACCCACAGTTTTCGTCTTCAGTATTGTGACGTACATTTTTTTTTTTTCCATTCTTAATACTACAGGTCAGACTTATTCAATTTAAACGGGGCCTCTGTACTCCATTTAAATTCACCTGACGGAACTCGACCACTCCCACAACTTGAGTCGCCGTTGCATGACATTCGACAGGCTACGTTGAGGTACTAAATTAATACGTCTTTTTAGTTCCTACGCTTCACTGATCTTAACTTGGCCCATAATTTCGTTCCTTTGCAGCTTATTTCACGTAGCTCAGTGGCAGAAAAAAAAAATACCACTGAACATCCTTTCCACGACACTTCGTTCCTAAAAGCATATTCCAGTGATAATCTACTGTTACAACTCAGCCATCTAAGTGGTGAGATAGGAATTTTAGGCCCAGTTTAATCAGTTCGAAAAGTCTAAGACAAAGTAAATAGTGTAGACCGTAAACGTAGTAAAAATAAAAAAGTAAAAATGTGTTACCGGACTGACTACGGGGTTAAAAATGCAGATGTAGATATTGCGTTGCCATTTAGCTATGAGAGAGAGAGAGAGAGAGAATTTACAGACTATGTAAATGGTACACTGTAATTCCCAACAGGTTCACCCAAGTCACGGAGTGTGCTACGTACCCCACAACGGACAAGAGGTTCGCAACAGTAGCTATGAAGTCTTGTGCCTGAAAACCATACCACTGGCCAATCTCGGTTTGTAGGCACAGAGGAAAACCAAGACAAAGCTAAGTCCTCGGCAGTATTACGTGCCCTACTACGGACAAAAGGTTTCTAACAGTAGCTATATTGGTTTGTAGGCACAGAGACAAGCCAAGACAAAGGTATACTTGTATCTGGAACAGGCTTGGTTGTCCAACAGATAATAACACTACTCGTTTTACCTTGACTGATTTTCGACCTTTTGCAGCTTAATACACTTAGCTGAGTGGCAGGAAACGACCATACAGTGCTATAGCTCTACATTCTTTCCATAGTAAGGCTACTTGGTAACTAGTATCACAGCCTATTGTTAGAACTCAGTATTCAAGATGGAGAGATGGCAATTTTAGGTCGTCAGAGTAAAAAGGATATACTGCAGTCTAAGCGACCTACAAGTGGATTAGTATTGCAAGTAGTCATGAATTTGATGAACCACCACAGTTTACATCCTTCAGTTAAACAAAGATGGCATAAACACCAAAACACATGAACTCACACAAGTCATCAAACAACAGAACATACACATTGCCATCTTACAAGAAACAAAACTACACAGAGCACAGAAAACACCGACATTTCATAACATAACCACCATTCGACAAGACCGGGCGACGGCGGTGGCGGTGGACTCATCACCCTGGTACACAAATCCATCAACTTTGCAGATACCAGTGCACACACAAAGTCACTTCTCCCCCCACACGACACCACAACAGAAATACAATCAATTAAAATACGTACTGGTAACAAATCACACATAACAATCGCTAACACATACATTCCCCCCCAGTCGTCCCCCACAGTACCACACAATTACTCTCCACAGATACACCACATCATTAACATACCCAACATCCTGGGTGGTGATTTCAATGCCAAGTCGTCGGCCTGGCATGTCAACAACCCTGACACAGACAGAGGGCTGGTACTACAATCCCAGACAGATCATCTTTTCATACTAAACAGTCTACACCAACATATCCATATCCCACACCAAGCCCTCTTCCTCCCATCATCTCCAGACATCACCTTCTGCTCCCTAAACCTCGCCCCCACTACATCATGGAGAGTGGTCAAAACCCTAGGTTCTGATCACCTCCCAATCATCATCACTACCAAAACCAGAATCACCCCAGCTGGCCACAATCACATATACACTAATTATAAGACAGCCAACTGGGAGGCCTTTGTAACTGAAACAGAACAACATTTCGAAGCACTAAACAGTACATCCATCACAAACATCAACACCGCTGTGCACACTTTCAATACAATCATACAAAACGGAGACAAAAGACACATCCCTAGAGGCAACAGAAAGAGACACAACCCCAACTTCACACAAGAAATTCAAGGCCTCATCAGACAACGGGACACACTGCGACACTCCCCAACACCCCATACACAAGACACCATACAACAAATACAAGAACTCAACAATCAGATAAACAACAAAATATCAGAACAGCAAACACTAAACTGGAAAAATTACCTTCAAACACTTGACCACAAAACAAACATCAGCAAACTCTACAAAACACTAAACAGCATTACATTTTCCAATAGCAACACCACACAATCACACGCTGCCATCACAACAACAGACACCATACCCCCAAACAAACAACAAGCACACACTCTCATCAATCACTTTTCACAAGTCAGCCATCTAAACCCCCATCCCAAAGACCGACGTATCATCCGACGTAAGAGACAGTTCCCCACATACCCAGACTACGCACCTTTCACTTACAACCAGACGAAGCACATCATTAACAACCTCAAGCACTCATCTGCCTGTGGACCAGACAACATAAGCAACATTCACCTTAAACACCTAGGACCACAAGGCATACAAGCACTCACCAACATATCAAACTACAGCTACTCACACAAAAAAATATCCAACATCTGGAAGCATGGCAATATCATCACTATCCCTAAACCAAACAAAGACCCCACGTTACCCTCCTCACATCGCCCCATCACACTCCTCTGCAACCCCTCTAAAGTCACTGAACGACTGGTACTACAACTAGTAACACCTCACATTCCCCTAGCCCAGTCACAACATGGCTTTAGGCCACTACACTCCACAAACAACCTTCTTACAGACCTTACGCAGAGAGTTTTCGATGGCATGAATTCAGCTAGGCCACCACACAGAACACTCCTAATCATACTAGACATTAGGAAAGCTTTTGATGCCATCCCCTGCCACAACCTCACAAACAAAATACTCAACACAAATGCACAATAACACAAAAAGATGGCTGGCAAACTACTTAGCAGGCAGATGTGCACACGTAACATTTGCCAGTCAGTGCTCTAACATCAGAAACTTCACAAACGGCGTCCCCCAAGGATCTGTTTTGTCCCCTACACTCTTTAACCTATACATGCATGACGTACGCACACCCCACACACCACAGATACACATAGCTTCCTATGCAGATGATATAACACTTACTTGTACGCACCAAAACGCAAACACAGCTGCACACATCATTCAACATTACCTCAACATTACACGAATGGTTCACCACAAACAGACTCAAAATAGCCCCAGCCAAATCTACAGTGACTCTTCTCACAAACTGGACAGCAGAACACAGTCACATCCCACACCTCACAATAAACAACACTCCCCTACCACACACACACACACACACACACACACACACACACAAAATCCTTGGTGTAACATACAATATATACATTAATGTCATTTAAGCAACACATCATATACATTAAAAATAAAATAACACCAAGACTCAATGCTTTGAGGTCACTTGCCCATACAACATTCGGACACAACAAAGAAACCACCACCACAGTATACAAACAATACATACCGTACGTTCAGTGATGAATTATGCAAGCACTGCCTGGGTTTCTAACCTCACTAAAACACACTACAACACTCTACAGACCGTACAGAACAAGGCCCTAAAAATAATCACAGGCTGCACAGCTACTACATCCACACACCACCTACATCAAGAAACCAAAGTCCTCAAAGTCAAGGATCACCTAGACATGAGAGGCACCCAGTTATTTACTGCAGCCTCGACAAACCCACAACATCCACTACACTACATGGCAGCACATCCACACACACCAAGGAACATCAAAACAACACCCAGCACACAAAACCATACACAAATACTGTCATCTCTCCCCCCTCACCAACCTCAGACCAGCTTCCAGAAGCATATCCACACTCAGATCATTCGCCGCTCCATTCAGTCACTTAATGACAACACACAGCTGCATGCACGGCCTCCTGACATCTACCCTTCTGAATCCTATCTTCCTCGTGAGGACAGGATCCACCTGGCCAGGCTGAGATGTGGGCACCACCCAGCCCTCTTAAGCTACCAGAAGAGGCTGGATGGCTCCATCGCTGATGCCTGTCTAGGATGCAACACAGCACTCCATACTATTAAGCACATTATGGAAGACTGCATTGCACACAATCACCTACGCCAACAACACAACATACACTCTTTGAGAGCTCTGTGGGAAAGCCCGGACTCGGCCATGGCCTTCCTAAGGGGCTCGGGGCAGTTCGGCCAGACTGCCTAGGGAACAACAACAACAACTACTACTACTACTACTACTCCCTTTATTCTACCTTGGATAAAAATTGTCATCTCCCCACCTTGTCTGCCGTGTTATAAAAATAGATTAACACTAGAATCTGACGCAAGTCATGATGAAGTGCTACAGCAAGGATGTATAGCCACATAATAGTTTTTCTGCCAATGAGCTACAGAAGATGAAATACAAAGGACCCAAAAGGCAAAGTTAAGGTTAAAGAACTATATATATAATGTAATATACTTTACAGGTATTTCAGTTACTCTCCAGTGGATTAATATCTTTGAGATTTCATACTCAACAAGTTTTTTTTAATGCATCCATCATATTGCTGTACCATAACTCAGCACCATTTAAAATAAAAATAAACTTTTCATTAAAGCGGTTTCTTCCTTACCTTCACTCAAGTACCAGTACAGCTTCTTTCCAGCGAAAGGACAGTAAATAGTACTGTACCAATCAAACATGGTGTTCACAAAACGGTAGAGAAACTGGTGAAACGGAGAGTTAGAACTTCAGCTTCATTAATCAACAAGCCATTTGCTCCAACCCATCTTTGTTGCTGTCTTTTTTAGTTCCACTGGCACAATGAGCTGACCAGCATGCTCTGAAATAGCAGAAGGAATGAATGAAAACAGCTGCGTTCCCACCTATACTGTCAATCATGACTCATGGAAAATCTTCACACACACACACACACACACACACACACACACACACACACACACACACACACACACACACACACAAAAGTCTAAAGAATAATAATAGGATGTACGAAAAACAAAAATATAGATCACTTGCACCAAGAGGCAAACATACTACCAGTCAAAAGGTACATGAACTTTACAATGGGTAGATGCCATGAGGCACTTACATGTGGTGCTCTGTAACTTATATCTTTGAGCCTGGGTGGCTTATTCACCCACTACTGCATCCTGGGATACGTGGTCACTGCATAGTCCAGGCTACCACAGCTAACTCCCCTAGGTGTTACTCCAGGTACTTATTTAACAAACCAATCCACGAAGGTGGCTAGGCACCGCTCCATCACATCAGTCATTACTTCTCACTGAACCACTTCACCTGTAACATCTTTACTATCACTCACTCAGTTTCGTTTCGTTTTTAAAGGCTCCAACATGCTTGCATGTGTCGGCCTTGGTCACCTAATGGCGGCTCTCCACGCTGCACGATCCATTGCAGCCTCCCTGTTCAGTCCCTTAACCCTAAGGTCACACTTAATGACCTCGTCCCATGTCTTTCTCGGTCTACCCCTCATAACCCCACCCCAATATTAACACTTCTCACCTTCCTCACCCAATTATCATCCCCCATCCTCTCCACATGTCCAAACCACCTCAATCTACCTCTCCTCATCACAACACCAATACACTCCAGTCCCATCCTACCTCTCAACTCTTCCATTGTAAACCCAGCCCCTCCAGGCCTTGGACGCAGGGACGCACTGCACATCCACCTAATTATTGTCATTTCTGTACGTCTGAGCCGGCGAATGTCTTCCTCCTTCACTGCCCAGGTCTCACTGCCATACAACATTACACTCCTAACACATGCTGCATACAAAGACCCCTTAGCACGTAGAGAGAGCCCTCTCAATGTCGGGAGAGGCAAGAGCTCCCTGAACTTCTTCCAACCACTTCTCACCCTAGCCACAGAGCTAGCTCCAGCCCCACCTCCAGCACACAACATGTCTCCCAAATAACAAAACTCTTCCACACACTCAAGAGATTCACCAGCAAGTTCAATCCTTTCACGTCTGACGATCTCCACCTGCTCATCCCGGCACGCCGTACACATAAAATCAGCATTATCTCGCAGTCTACCTCTGATACCACTACATCTCTTATGCACCCATTTATCACACACACCGCACAAGATGGAATTACTTCCCACGCCCTTGTGGCAAACTGCACATGGCCACTCTCCCTCGTCTTTGACAGTACCGCCACCAACCCTAGATATCATCACTTTTGTTTTATCTGCATTTACCCTTAAACCCTTTTGCCCCATACCATCTCTCCACTTCCTAAACCTTTCCTCAGCCTCCCTTTCATTCTCTGCAATCAACACCAAATCATCAGCATACAACAACTCCCACGGGAGTCCGTTTCTAAAGTCACGTGAAAGGGCTTCAAGTACCATGATAAACAACATGGGACTCAAGACTGACCCCTGATGCACACCAACATTCACGGAAAACTCATCACTCAAATCTCCATTCACTCTCACCTGGGTGTGAGCACCCACATACATGGCCATAACCACCCTAACCAGCCACTCCTCCAAGCCAAGCTTTCTCATTGCCCACTTCACCACCTCTCTAGGGACTCTGTCAAAGGCCTTTTCCAAATCAACAAAAACAAAATAAAGATCCCTTCTCCTACCAATATATTTTTCCTGAAGCTGTCGAACAATGAATATGGCATCAGTGGTCCCCCTACCTGGCATAAACCCAAACTGCATCTCATCAATATTCACTCTTTCTCTAATTATACCTTCTAAAACTCTCTCCATTACCTTCATTATCTGATCTAAAAGCTTTATACCTCTATAATTTCCTCTTTCCAGGGCATCACCCTTCCCTTTATACACATTTACAATTACACTCTTCAGCCAATCATCTGGGACAACACACTCATAAATAATCCTATTTATCAAGTCAGTGACTAAACTCACCCTTATATCGCCTGAGGCCTTCAACATTTCGGCAGTCAACCCAGACACACCTGCTGCCTTCCCCACCCTCATCCTGCCTATTGCCTCACTCACAGTAGCAGTATCAATCAAAGGCCAAGGGCCAGACACTGGATCTGCTGGCTCCAAACCTTCCCTGTCTCAGTCAAACTCCTCATTCAACAACCGGTTATAATGCTCTCTCCATGCATCTTTAATATCCTCACTGTTCACCACTTTCCTTCATCATTCTTCACACACTGCTCACCTATGATATCCCGATTATCCCTCTTCACCTGACCTGCCACCCTAAATATATTTTTCCTTTCCCCATGGTTTAAGTTATCAAGTAATTGTCTCTGTGACTCAGACTTTGCCCTGTATACCTCTCTCCTAGCCCTACGCTTGGCAGCCAAATATTCCTCTTTGCTACCACCCTTCTTCCATTCAGTCACCCTAGAAAAGGTACACCTGATTGCTTCATCACAGGACCTAATCTACTCATGCAATTTTATGTTGCACAACCTCCACCACAATGAAATAAAAGGTGAACAACCTCCCTACACAACAAAGAATACCTCAATAACAACCTTTCTCTTCCACACTACACTGCACTTAAACATATACAAACAGATAGCCACCGAAGCCATCAAAAACCTCCTGCCAGACAACAATCTTCCTGAACCCCTATCAGGCATTCATCCCTCAGAAACTGTCCTTCCCAGAGAGATGTAGTGCAACTGCAACGTGGCTTTGTATCCTTCCTGCTTCCATACCAACACAAAATTTAACTCACAATCCACTGTGACCTCATTTAAGTGCAGCTCCTCCCACCACAACATGATTACCTCATGCATATCTCTTTCACAACACAATCATTCGATATACCAATAAATAAGATCTCTGGAAGTGTCCATCTGAAATAGTTTTCTGCATTTTGCTGGGGTCACATCCAGATGAACATGGAGTCACAACAATAAACTAAGCTACAATATGATGATTTCAAACAAGTGCTACGGAAAGCATGAACAGCCACAATACTGCCACCGAGGTACAGGAAGTAGGCTGCCACAAGGAGGAAAATCTTTGACGAATTAGGGAGGACAAACTAAAGGATAAAAACAGACTGCTGAACTGCACGTTGTAATAGACCAGGATATACATCAGAGGGCCAGCCGCTAACTTGGTCAACAGCGCTAGTAAACACCTACATTTATTTTAATTCTTTGAAAACCCTCGCATGGAAAACGGAGGATGACATAACTGGGGAATTCCACAAACCAGGTTTAAGACGCTCGCAGACGGGACTAGCATCAAAATTTTTGCTAAACTCTGAAATTAATCTCCGGAAAATGGAGACAAAATATCACCATGAGTGTTATCAAATACAGGCTACATGGTTTTTAGAGCAGACTGATACTTTTTTTTATGCAGCACTTGTATGTTTCAGTTTCCCTTTGCGAGGTTTGGACAAAAAGACATGATCCACAGGTTTACGTGGCAACCAGACATATTTCTTTGACATTTAAAATCTGGACAAAACACTGAATTTCATTAGACTGACTCCTGAGTGGAGAATTATGCACAAATGTTACCACAATAAGGAAAGTGAAATTTAGTGAAGCAGCGCTGAGGCAGTCACGAAAGGGGCAGACATTAATGCAAAAGGCAGACAACATACAGTAGATAGACATTTTGGTTTTAAGTCCATTCAATAATGTCTGTGCTGTACATATGACTGTCTGCCAGGTCATGCAGGAATACAACCAGGTTGATTATCAGTCTAGGCATTCACATACAGAAAACAGGCATAAATTGAGAAAATCTGGACCCATAATGGCAAATGTCTAGTACATGCAAGTCATCTCCTGACTTCATTCAGACTGATGTCCTGATGATAAGCTAAAGTTCACTCAGTACTAGTCAAAATAAATAGTTTCAGGATCTTAGATATGAGACTAATTTCCAGCTCCCAACAACTTCAGCAGCTGCTTCCAACACCCTCCTCCAAAGACAAGACATGGTAAACACATACACACTTGAGGGTCACATTCTCGTTAGCTTAGGAAACTGTCTAGCGTTAACATTTCTTCTTTAGCAACTTATTTTGTACATTTAAATATTCACGTATGGTTGGTAAACAACACGGCCAGTTGGAGAGATCGTCGGTAAACAGTGTCTGAACATAAACAAGTACCACTACCGTACAAGTACTATAACTACTGCTGTTAATACTATGTCCAGCAGGCATTGTTTGGGCAGTTTACCTTTATTAGTTTGATATCGAAGCTGGCTGGATGTCTAACAGAATCTTGCTTTAAAGTGATCCAAGTTAGGTTGCGTCATCTTGGGGGACGCATCCATGCTTCTGTTGACACCTAAACTTGATTCGACGTCTTGAAAGCTCACACCACTTCTTCCTGTAAAAATATGGCGATTATTGCGCGACTGGTTTGAAAAGGTCTCACAGGGCCGGCCAATTCTGCCCAGCGGGAGGTAAAAATTAATATACCTGGGAATGTTGGTTTCTTGATCTGAGGGGTCATATAATCCATCACTGCATATGCTAATTATCCTCCAAGTTACCAGCATTCACGGACTTACCTCAGTTTGTGAATATTGAGCCGGAGGTAGTGACACCAGGGCCAAATTGGCATATTAACCACATGTTACTCGTCTGCCGTCCCTTGTGGTGCAGAGTAAACAAACGTGGTAAGTATAAGCGTCACTTACAGGGACCTAAATTTATTTATTTTTTATTAAACTCTTTTCAGTTTATTTAAAATGAATAGAATGAAAACGTAAACAAGTAGTAAAATAGCTATTTCAATATTGTACACAAATATTCCTTCAACAATCCCTGGCCAATAAACTAATCCATTCAGATTTCATTTATCCCGACCATGAGAGAATCACTGATGACTTTATGCGAGCTCCTATTTCCGCTCAGTTTAACATGATCATCTAGCTCTAGCTGAAACAGGATACTTACATTGTCCCTTATGACCCATGATAAACGAACGATCAGCAGATACATTACCCCTAAAAATAGCGATTTTCTCTAACACTTTCATGACAGAAAACAGGAATAACGGCAGTAAGATAAGAAAACCAATAATAAAGGATTGAATACTGATTCAAACTAATGAGGAAGACGTTCTATGAAGCTTCCTGAGCCAAGTAAAATATTATCATGGACAAATATCAGACAGAGTATACATAAGTGTCATTCCTGGATATATATGTCGGTATCTGCAAGTCAAATAACCAAACCTACTCACCGTTGCCCACCACCACTGTCCTGTTTCACCCTCTGTTCCTTGTATCAGTCCTATCATAGCCTCTCTTTGCCTACAACCAATATTTTCTGTTCCAACATATGTGCTTTATATCCATCCTATCATACCACTAATACCAGTATCTTGTGCTTCAACGTACACGCCTTGTGTCTGTGATGCCATGACTGTGTATCACCACTATCTTCTTTTTCACCCTTGTATGTTCACCTGTACCTGTCTACCACAACTATCATCTATTTCACTGCCTGTCTTGCATCTGTCCTAGTACATCTCATCACAACTACCTTCCATTTAACCACCTGGGCCTTGAATCTATCCTACCATCCCTCATGCTAGCACAACTGTGTCTTCTTTCTCATCAACCTTTCCTTGGATTTGAACCCTGACGCGGCACAACCATTCGGAGAGCCCTAATCCACTAAACCACCAGGCATCTGCTGGATAAAAAGGAATAAAAATCCTGGTGAGCGTATGTTATATTTATCAGAAACAATAATACGCTTATATCTTTATATATCTATCTATCTATCTATTGCCAGACGCCTTAATCCCGTACGAGGTGGCCACAAACAAATCGCCTCCATGTCGCCCTGTCCCCCGCCATTTCACTGTCCTGCCCCCAACTCACACACTCCCTCTCTCATATACCTCTCCACTCCATCCCTCCATCTCATCCTCGGCCTCCCCCTCCCTCTCCCCCCTCCACCTCACCCATATACAATCTCCTCATCAGTCTCTCACCCTCCATCCTCTCCACATGGCCAAACCACCTCAGTATGTTCTTCCTAACGCTTCCTATCACATCCACATCCACACCACAACGCTCTTTTATATCCTCATTTGTCAGCCTCTCTCTCCATGTGACTCCACAGGCTCCTCTTAAATAATTCCACTGCTCTCACTCTTGACTTGTGTCCTTCCAACAACGCCCAAGCTTCACTTCCATACGTTAGAGCTGGTATCACAATAATGTCATGTAATAACTTTTTCACTTCCATGCTCACTTCCCTGTTTCTTATCACTACTTTCAAGGTACCAGTAACCTTTCTTCCTTGTTGTACCCTTTCAGGCACTTCACCCTCCAAACTTCCATCCTTACTCATCACACTCCCCAAGTACTTAAACGCATTCACATTTTCCATTTCGTCACCATCCAACCTCAATGTACTGTACATTCACTGACTTCACCTCTCTCAAAGACCATCACTTTACTCTTCCCTACATTCACCTTTAGATTCCGTTTCTCACACACTCTCCCAGACTCATCCACCAAGCCTTGCAGCTCCCCTTCGTCTTCACTTAACAACACAGTATCATCTGCAAACAACAGTACAGGGAGTTTCCAAACACTACCCTCTCTCACTAAGGCCACTCCAACATCCACTCCCCTACCTTGTATCTCTTTTATTACCCCATCCATGTACAGATTGAACAACCATGAAGACATGACACATCCCTGTTCCAACCCAACCGTCAAAGAGAAAAATTCACTCAGTTCACCATCCACACGCACTGCAGCCCCCGCACCATCGCACACTCCCCACAGCACTCAGCAACTTCCCATCCACTCCACACACTTCCAGTACCCTGCACAATACCCTCCACAATCTTTATATATGTTGATTGATTACATGCATATTTACCATTCCTACTCAAGTAAATACATTTCAGCTATTATGAATAATCAATACATTGCAATAATTAGCAGTTATTGACATTAACACTAAACCAACGTGCCCGATGTCTTTTGTATTCTATTCTTGCCGTCTGAGTTAGGAGTATAATGCTGTATGGTAGTGAGACCTGAGCAGTAAAGGAAGAGGATAAGCGCCTTCATCTATAGCTTCCTTTCTAGTCGTTCTATAGCCGCTGTTGTAGACGGCCATCGTTCTTCTCCTAGATCTATCAACATTGGTGTTCCTCTGAGCTCTGTCCTATTACAAACTCTCTTCCTTTTTTTCATCAATGACCTTGTAAGCTGTACATCTAACCCTATCCACTCGTACGCTGATGATTCCACCCTTCACCTTTCCCTTCGGTTCCCGCAACGTCCATCTCAGCAGTTACTTCAACAAACAAGGGATAAGGCTATGGCACACCTAATATCTGACTCGGCTCGTATTTCTGACTGGGGTAAAAATAATCTTGTTTTTAATGTATCAAAGACTCAATTCGTACACCTATCAACCCGTCAAAATCTTCCACAGGAGTACCCACTAATATTTAGTATTATCCAGCTCAATCCTGCATCATCTTTGAATATGTCTGGTGTTTCATTCACTCTTGGAAAGATCATATTACATCTCTTGTAAAATCTGCTTCCAAGAGATTAGGTGTGCTAAGCCGACTCCGTACCTTCTTTACTCCTGCGTAGTTGTGGACTTTATACACGGATTTTATTCTACCCTGTGTAGAGTACAACTCTCATGTGTGGGGAGGCTCCCCACATACAGCTCTTCTCAATAGGGTGGAGTCAAAGGCTTTTTGTCTCATTAACTCTCCTCCTCTTACTGGCTCCCTTCAACCTCTGTCTCTTCACCGCACTGTTGCACCTTTATCTCTATTCTATCGCTACTTCAATGATCACTGCTCCTCTGAACTGTCTGCTTGCATCCCTTCACATCTACGACATGCGCGTAGCACCCGTCTAGCAACAGACTCATCCCTTTTTTGTCTAACTCTCTAATGCAAGAGTTAACCATTACTCCCAGTCCTTCATTTATGCAACAGGTCAACTCTGGAACTATCTCCCTCTGTCTGTATTTCCTACTTCCTATGATCTCCAGTCTTTCAAACGCAGTGTGTCCAGGCATCTCGAAATGAACGGATCTCGAATTTGGCTCTCTTTCATATTTTTGTTTCTTGGAAGGAACAGTTTGCGGGCTCCTGGCCTTTGGTTCCCTCTTCCTTGCATAAAAAAATAAAAATAAAAAAACGTACAGAAATGGCAATGATTAAGTGGATGTGTAGTGCGTCCTTGAGTGCAACGCCTGGGGGAGCTAGGTTTACGATTGAAGAGTTGAGAGGTAGGATGGGACTGGAGTGTATTGGTGTTGTGATGAGAAGAGGTACATTGAAATGGTTTGGGCATGTGGAGAGGATGGGGGATGATAACTGGGTGCAGAAAGTGAGATGTGTTAATGTTGGGGGTAGGGTGGTGAGAGGTACACCGCAAAAGACATGGAACGAGATCACTGAGTATGACCTCGGGGTTAGGGACTAAATAGGGAAGCTGCCAGAGATCGAGCAGCATTGACAGCCGCCATTAGGTAACCAAGGCCAACGCATGCAAGCATGTTAGAGCCTTCAAAAACAAAAACGAGAACGACGACAACAACGTCTGATAATTTTGTTCAGCTTTGGACTCATTTTTTGAACTGGGAGGGTTAGAGACAGCCTTAATAAACCCCTTCAGTTGGACAGGCTTTCCACATGTGGTTAAAAAAAAATGTTTGATGAGTGACGTCATTTAAACCAGGCCATCTCCAAATGATATTATTCTATTTAAGGCAGACCTCTTGCTGTGAAGGAGTTAATGAAGGCTATAGCTAACTCTTCTAGTTCAACACATCTCACTTAAGCAGAATAGAAGCCTCTGAAAGCAGCAAGACTTCAATAAAAAATATATCATTGGAGTGAAGGGTTGAATATTGTCATGTTTTACAATGATGATGATGATCATCATCATCATCATTCTTACCTTTACTGTAAATAAACAAAGATCTATCTATCTCCAGCAAACGCCTTTAAAGGATGGTCATAAAAAAAAATATCCCCCCAGTCGTCCTGTCCCTTGCCATTTTGCTGCCCTCCCCCCAATTTATACCCCGCCTCTATCCACCTAAATAAACAAATGAACAATAGCAGGGGGAAGCAGTAGGTCGTTTTCATCGTAAATCATTCAATCTGATAATGAACTACTGATTTTATTCTTGCTTGTATACTCATTTTACCCTAGCCTGGTCTAAAATTGCCGGCTCTCCATCTTCAATCCTGAGTTATAACAATAGATTGACAATAGAAGATGATCCTAGTCACAAAAAAGTGCTGTGGAAAGAACACAGAGCTGTAGTATTGTCTTTTCCTGTCAATGAGTTGCGTAAAATAAACTGCAAAAGAACGAAAACCTGGGCCAAGTTTGAGCTTCCTTAACTGATGAGAAAGCGAGCCCATATCCTAGGAATAATCTCCTGTTACAGCTCAGTATACAAGAGATGGCAGTTTGATGTTTAATATTCTGTACCTATTACTCAAAAGGAGGATGGTGGACTGCAATAGGGTAGTTTCAGCTTAAAGTCCTCCAGAATCACAAACAGATAAGCATGAACCCATACCTGAGTTATGGACTCTAGTAAATAAATCTCAGAAATATATTCACACCAAAATTTGCATGGAAACCAATGCATCTATTCCTGTACTGTATAATGCTACTTCCCTATTGAAGTTAAGCCAATGGAAAAAGTAAACTGTCTAATCATAATTTTCCTTCATCCCGATCTTCTCCGCCTAATGATGGGATGTGGCGGGGCGCAGAAAACAAGGATAGGGATAACACAATAGAGGAAGTACCGAAATTTATATGTCAACCCCATTACCCATCTAAGGAAACAGAAAAAGAGAACTAATCAAAATTTCCATCATTCTTTCACTTATAAAGACCCCAAGATACGGGCATATATCGGCCAAGGTCACCTAATAGCACCTTCCATGCTGCTTGATCTCTTGCAGCGTCTCTATTCAGCCCCTTATCCCTGAAGTTGCACTATAACCATCCAAGGTCTTTTTCACACCCCCTCGAAATTCCGTCCTCAACGTTCACACATCTCACCTTCAGCACCCAGTTGCCATCCTCCATCATCTCTACATTCCCAAACCATCTCAATCTACCCCTTCTCAGCACAAAAGCACAACAATATATTCAGGTCCCATCCTTTCTCCCGAACCATCCCAATCCACTCCTTCTCAGTCTGCCTCTTCCTTTCAGTTCTGTCCTCAACATTCACTCCTCTCATATTCTGCACCAAGTTGTCACCCTCCATTCCCAAAACATCTCAATCTACCCTTTCTAATAAAAAAGCTAATACATTCCAAATACCATCCTTCCACACCATCTCAGTCTATCCCTTCTCAATCTACCCCTTCCTCTCAACTGTACTGTCATCGTTCACACCTCTCACCCTCCACTGTTAACTTCCATCCTCTTCACATGCCCAGTGAAATGGACCACATTAAATTTCTGTACCTGCCCCTACATACTTTACCTCTGCTCTCACCCACACTGGATAGGCCAGGATTGTCAAATTCAGGCTGATAAGATCGAAGACACCACAGGACACGTGAGGACCTGGTGGATTTCATGGTCATTCTCTGCAAGTTCGGTTTTTAGGTGTCTAGAGGCACACCGGTGAGTTCCAAGAGCTGAGTGGGACGTTGACAAAAAAAGGTGTTGAATAAAAGCAGACGGCAGTGAATGGCTAGTTAGTAACCAGGATACACATTTTGAGCGGCTAATGCCTACTTGTCAGTAGGGGGGGGGGAGGGGCTGGCATCATGTTCTTTTGAGGTAAGAAAGTAGGTAAGGTAAGGTAAGGTGGGGGCAGACGCCATGAGCAGCGTAGTAGCGGTGCTCATCTCCGAAACATAGAGCTTTGAGCCTGTGGTTTTTTATTCACACAATATCATGGCATACAAGGCCATTGCATCACCTAGGTTTCCACAACTGCCTCAAGGTGCTACCCTTGGTATTTATTTAACATACCAACCCACAAAGGGTGGATGGACAGTTGGACACTTAGGTCGAGTGACGCCACCTGCCCGCATCAGGATTCGAACCCTGGCGATAACTGGCCCGCAGCTTTACAGTCCGTAACTTTTATAAAAATCATTAGACCTACCCCCAAATTGGCAAAACTGAATATCTACACCTCTGTTCACTTTGTACTCTGCTTACTTTTAACTAGGTGTAAAACTGCCGTCTCTCCATCTTGAATGTTCAGCAGCAACAAGAGATTTAACACTAGAATATGGTGCCAGTCACAAAGACGTTGTAAGGAAAAGATGATGAGCCATGTTGTCATATTGTCACTGAGCTACGGGTGATGATTGCTACAAAAGGACAAAAATCTCCACTTTGCTCAAATGAATGCACTATACTGTAGGCATAAAATTTCCATCCCTACAGCTTCTGTGCGATGGAAAGTATGTAGGGTTATGTTAGATGAACTGCCTGGTTAAATGAACAAATTATAGACGGTCTCCATATGTTGACCTACATTTTCTGTACAGGTATATTTCAGATACAAGTATAAACAAGGTTGAATGATGATACTACATCTCTATTTGCTGAGGGGGGGGGGTACAAGACCCACCATTTTGTTTTTAGTAGTGTTCGTTTCATTTCGTTTATAAAGGCTCCAACATGCTTACATTCATCAGCCTTGGTCACCTAATGGCAGCTCTCCATGCTGCTCGATCTCTGGCAGCCTCCTTATTCAATCCTTGAGGTCACATTTCTATGGCCTCACCCCAGGTCTTTTTTGGTTTGCCTCTCATGGTTCTGCCCCCATCGTTAACACTTCTCACATTCTGCACCCAACTGTCATCCCCATCCTCTTCACATGCCAAAACTGTCTCAGTCTACCTCCCCTCATCACAACAACAATACACTCCAGTCCCATCCTTCCTCTTAACTCTTTCATCGTAAACCTCCCCCTCCCCCCAGGCCTCGCATTCAAGGATGCATTGCACATCCACCTAATCATTGTCATTTCTGTATGTTTGAGCCTGTGAATATCCTTTTCTTTGACTGCCCAGGTCTCACTACCATACAGTATTACATTCTTAACACATGCCGCATACAAAGATCTCTTTGTATGGAGGGAGAGTCCTCTTAATGTCGGGAGAGGCGACAGCTCCCTGAACTTCTTCCAACTACTCCTCACTTAAGGCACAGAGATAGTTCCAGCTCCACCTCCAGCACATAACGTCTCCCAAGTAACAAAACTTCCACACACTCGACTCACCAGTAAGATAATCCTCTCAGGCCAGACAATCTCCACATGTTCTCACCGACACACGCCACGCACGAAATCAGCATATCTCGCAGTCGATCTCTAATACCTCTACATCTCTTATGCACCCATTTATCACAAACACTGCACAAATGGAATTACTTCTCACGCCCTTGTGGCAAACCACACATGACCACGCTCCCTCTTCTTTGAGAGTACTGTCACCATCCCTAAATACCATTATCTTTGTTTTACCTGCATTTACTCTCAAGCCCTTCTGCCCCATACCATCACCTCTGTTTTATCTGCATTTACCCTCAAGCCCTTGTGACCCATACCATCTATCCACTTCCTAAATCTTTCCTCTGCCTCCCTTTCGTTTTCTGGTACCAACACAAAGCCATCTGTATTCAACATCTTCCACGAAAGTCCACTCCCTGAAGTCACGTGAGAGTGTTTCATGCATCATATTAATTAACAAGGGCCTCAAGATTTACCCCTGATGCACAACAACATTCAAGCAAAACTCAGCACAACAACATTCAAGCAAAACTCATCACTTAAATCTCCGTTCATTCTCACCTGAGTGCGAGCACCCACAAACATAACCATAACCACACCAACCAGCCACTCCTCGATTCCAAGCTCTCTCACTGTCCACTTCACCACTTCCCTAGGGACTCTGCCAAAGGCCTTCTCCATATGAACAAAAGCGAAGCACAAATAACTTTTTCTTTCCTATATATTTTTCCAGAAGCTGTTAAGAATGAATATGGTATCAGTGGTCTCTTTGCCTGGCATAAACCAAACTGCATCTCATCAATACACAGCCTCTCTAATCATACCTTCTAGAACTCTCTCCATTACCTTCATTATCTGGTCCAAAAGTTTTATGCCTCTATAATTTCCTTTTGCCAGGGCATCACCCTTCCCCCTGTACACATTTACAACTCACACTCCTCAGCCAATCATATGGGACAACACACTCATATATAATCCAGGCATATTTTGCTCAGGCTGGTGTGTGTGTGTGTGTGTGTGTGTGTGTGTGTGTGTGTGTGTGTGTGTGTGTGTGTGCACTCCTTTTTACCTGTACTGCCTATCCTTTCCAATGCCTTCACTGATACTGGGGAGGGATGCCTTTATGTGGTGAAACTGTTATTACCAGGCAACAGAGCTACCAGGTTATACAAATGCCTTTCATCTTTCTCCCTAGTCCCGAAATGAGGATAGTAGGCTGCAGAAGGGTAACCTCAGCCTACAGTTCACTGCATTCATATTCAGATGAGCTTGCAGCCACAACAAAACAACACCAACCCCTTTCCTACTAAGCATAACTCCTTGAATGTGGTGATAATTTTAAGTTTATTCATGCTTGCTTCAGGTGATAGTATTAAGTTTAGAAGCGATTTTGAATTGAAGGGGACTGATTAAGCTGTCATCAACCCTTTCATTTCTGTGTTTGTTCCTATGTTGAACAATATCAAGTGACTGCGGCAATGCAAGAATAAGTATGACATCCTCTGGTAATCACAGCAGTAGTTGTAGCCCCATGTTCAACAGGAATAAGCATTTATTGGACGGCAGGCTTAAATTGCTCTTCTCCCACAGTCCACCAATCTCTTTTCAAGGGATAGGGAAGTAACAAAGCTGACAGCTGCTTATATAACCAGGAAGCTCGGAGCTGTTCGGCCAGACTGCCTAAGGAACAACTACCAGGAAGCTAAACCCCCCCGTTAGGACCAGCAGCGGTGGCGTCTTCGCCGTGGGTCTACCCCCCAGAGGCTGTCAAAGCAGAAGAGGAGGACAGCATGGGGGCCAAACCACCGCAAACCCCCCCGGCCCCTCACGGGGCCCGAGAACCTGGGAGTGGGTTCGGTCGCCCAGGCAAGTACCACATCTCTCAACACACACAACAACCCCGTTTTTTCTACACCGAGAAAAGACTCCTCGGTGGTCATTTCTTGACGACTTCTAGCCGGGGACATTGACAGCAATCCAGGACCCATCAACAAATACACATGTCCAACATGTTCAAAACCTATCACTTCGAGCCGACAGACAAAGGGTTCAGTTCAGTGCAATTCCTGCAAGAACTGGACTCATTACACCTGCACAACACTTGCAGAAAGAAGACATTACACAAACACTGGACCTGCTCCCTATGCTCCTTCCCCCCACCCCCTAACCCCCCCACCAACCCCACTCCTATTTCCTCCACACCTCAGCCTAACCCACCGAACCTTCCCACACCATCCAATCCCCCAATCCCTCCCATTCCACCCCAGTCTAATTCACCCCAACCCCTCCCATTCCACCCCCATCTAATTCACCCCAACCCTTACCTCCATCACAATCTTCTCCTACCCCTTCCCCTCCACCCACACCCCCACCTCCCCCCCGTGCTGCAGCACCCAATACACATCGCACACACAATATAAACATCCTTCAAATAGATACAGATGGCATAAACACCAAAAAACAAGAACTCACACAATTCATCAAACAACAAAACATACACATTGCCAGCTTACAAGAAACAACACTACACAGAGCACAAAAAAACATCTACGTTTCGTAATTTCACCACCATTAGACAAGACCGGGCCGACAGCAATGGCGATGGACTCGTCACCCTGGTACGCAAATCCATCAACTTTTCTCATACTAGCGCACACACAAAGTCACTTCTCCCACCACATGACACCACAACAGAAATACAATCAATTAAAATAAGCACTGGTAACAAATCACACATAACAATCGCCAATACATACATTCCCCCCCTCCTAATCGTCCCACACAGTACCACACAACTCTCCACAAATGCACCACATCACTAACATACCCAACATCCTGGGTGGTGATTTCAACGCCAAGACGTCGGCCTGGCATGTCAACAACCCTGACACAGACAGAGGGCTGGTACTACAATCCCAAACAGATAATCTCTTCATACTCAATAATCTCCATCAACATACCCATATCCCACACCAAGCCCTCTTCATCCCATCATCTCCAGACATCACCTTTTGCTCCCCAAACCTCGCTCCCACAACATCCCGGAGAGTGGTCAAAACCCTTGGCTCTGACCACCTCCCAATAATCATCACTACCAAAACCAGAATCATCCCAGCTGGCCACAGACACACATACACTACTTATAAGAGAGCCAACCAGGAGGCCTTGAAAACTGAAACAGAACAACACTTTGAAACATTAAACAGTACATCCATCACAAACATCAACACCGCTGTGCACACTTTCAATACAATTATACAAAACGCAGACAAAAGACACATCCCTAGAGGCAACAGAAAGAGACGCAACCCCAACTTCACACCAGAAATTCAAGGCCTCATCAGTCAACGAGACACACTACAACACTCCCCAACACCCCACACACAAGACACTGTAAATCAAATACAAGAACTCAACACTCAAATGAACAATAAAATATCAGAACGGCAAACACTAAACTGGAATAATTATCTCCAAACACTTGATCACAAAACAAACACCAGAAAACTCTACAAAACACTAAAAAGCATCACACTCTCCTACGGCAATAATACACAATCACACGCTGCCATCACAACAACAGACACCATACCTTCAAACAAACAACAAGCACTCTTATCAACCACTTTTCACATGTCAGCCATCTAAACCCCCATCACAACGAACAACTGTCATCAGACGTAAGACACAGTTCCTCACAGACACAAACTTTGCACCTTTCACAACCAGACGAAGCACATCGTTAGCAACCTCAAGTACTCATCTGCCTGTGGACCAGACAACATAAGCATCGTACACCTTAAACACCTTGGACCATACAGCATATCAGCACTCACCAACATATCAAACTTCAGCTACTCACACAACATAATACCCAACATCTGGAAGCATGGCACTATCATCACTATCCCCAAACCCAACAAAGACCCCACGTTACCTTCCTCACACCGCCCCATCACACTCCTCTGCATCTCCTCCAAAGTCATTGAATGAGTGGTATTACAACTAGCTACACCTCACATCCCCCTACCCCATCACAACATGGTTTTAGGCTGCTACACTCCACAAACATTCTTCTTAAAGACCTTACACAGAGAGTTTTTGATGGCATGAATTCAGCTAGGCCACCACACAGAACACTCCTACTCACACTAGACATTAGAAAAGCTTTTGACCCCATCCCCCGCCACAACCTCACAAACAAAATATTCAAAACAAACATGCACAATAACACAAAAAGATGGTTGGCAAACTACTCAGCAGGCAGTTGTGCACACGGAACATTTGCCGGTCAGTCTTTGAACATCAGAAACTTCACAAATGGCGTCCCCCAAGGATCTGTTTTGTCCTCTACATTCTTTTACCTGTACAGTACATGCACGACATACCCACACTCCGCACACCACACATACACATAGCTTCCTATGCAGACAACACTCACATGTACACACCAAAACGCAGACACAGCCGTACACATCCTCCAACCTTACCTCAACACACTACACGAATGGTCCACCACAAACAGGCTCAAAATAGCCCCAGCCAAATCTACAGTGACCCTTCTCACAAACTGGACAGCAGAACACAGTCACATCCCACACCTCACCACAAACAACACTCCCCTATCACACACACACACACACACACACACACACACACACACACACACACACAAAATCCTTGGTGTAACATACAATACATCAATGTCATTTAAACAACACATCACAAACATTAAAGATAAATTAACACCAAGACTCAATGCCTTGAAGCCACTTACCCATACAACATTGGACACAACAAAGAAACCACCAGCACAGTACACAAAAAATATACGTTCAGTAATGAATTATGCAAGCCCTGCTTGGGCTTCTAACCTCACTAAAACACGCTACAACTCTACAGACCATACAGAACAAGGCCCTTCACAGGCTGCACAGCTACTACACCCACAGACCACCTACACCAAGAAACCAAAGTCCTCAGAGTCAAGGATCATCTAGACATGAGAGGCACACAAATTCTCGCTGCACCCTCCACAAACCCACACCATCCACTACACTACATGGCAGCACATCCACACACACCAAGGAACATCAAAACAACATCCAGCACACAATACCATACACAAATACTGTCATCTCTCCCCTCTTGCCTGCCCCAGACCAGCTTCCAGAAGCATATCCATACTCAGATCACTCGCCGCTCCATTCAGTCACTTACAGACAACACACAGCTGCATGCACGAGCTCCTGATATCCACCCTTCTGAATCCTATCTCCCTCGTGAGGACAGGGTCCACCTTGCCAGGCTGAGTCGTGGGCATCGTCCAGCCCTCTTAAGTTACCAGAAGAGGCTGGATGACCTCATTGCTGATACCTGTCCAGGATGCAACACAGCACCCCATACTATTAAGCACATTTTGGACGACTGCATTGCACACAATCACCTACGCCAACAGCACAACATACACTCTTTGAGAGCTCTGTGGGAAAGCCCGGTCTCAGCCATGGCCTTCCTTAGGGACTCGGGGCTGTTCGGCCAAACTGCCTAGGGAACAACTACTACTACTACACCTCATCCCCCTGTTATATTGATGACACTACATGAAGGCATCCCTCTTCAGCACCAGCACCTCTGGTTGAAGGGCTTAACAAGACCATCTGGCAGAAGCAAGAATATAGTACATGATATTATACTGACTGGGTTAATACTGGACAGTAAGACGGTAAATGCCATATTTTTGTAACACCACAGATACCAGGTAATCATCACAACATTCTTTTCCCAACTATGTATCTGACTGTAATACAGTTAGCTAGAGATAAAACCTTTCAGATCATAATCTAGTAACGACAATTGCTGCATATATATAAGAGTGAATACATCTAGAGTATCAAATATCACAGAAAAATAACTAAAAATCATGAAAAAAAAAAAAAAACTACTTACATGGACAGTTGGAGACCAAACTACTGGTATGCGTGATATTTCACCTCCTTCTCACTTTCCTCTGCTGGCTAATACAGTATTTCTCTACTAACAAAGGCTTGATATGTGTGTCTGCTTTGCGATTATGTTCTCTGCTATGATGCATCAGGGGCAGATGTGTCAGACATGTCCTAAATGTGAAGTGGACATGGTGGAACACATTATACTCATTTAACTCAGATTGGCTTAAAATAGTCATCTCACCATCCTGAACGATGAGTTAGGAACAGATTAACACTACAGTATCATGCAAGTCACAAGGACATGTTATTGATATGACGCATAGCTGTAGCACTGCCTTTCCCTGCCACTATGCTACATGAAGTAAGCTACAAAACAATGAAAATCTGGTACAACTTAAGATGAAATAACTATAGTAGGTTAACTTTTGTCTCTGAATGAATATATCCCATTGGAGCCTGGTGTCCCAAGTATTGGACAGAACTGGGATTTTTCAAATCTTCACAAAGTAGGGAACCCCCAGGTAGGGACCTATGAGCTTCACGACTATGAACCGATAGGCAGAGGGCAGTTCACTCAGTACCCACCCAGTGCCATGCCTCGCCCAGCACCCCTGGGATCCAATGGGTTAATGACTGGCAAACCCATCAGTCTCTTTAACCCATTGGAGGCCAGTGTCCCAAGTACTGGACAGAACTGGGATTTTTCAAGTCTTCACAAAGAAAGGAACCCCTAGGTAGGGACCTATGAGCTTCACGACTATGAGCCGATAGGCAGAGGGCGGTTCGCTCAGTACCCTCCCAGTGCAGTGCCTCACCCAGCACCCCTGGGATCCAATGGGATACTGATGCTCTGTGTAAGGTACCAGTAGATAGATGCTTAAGGAAGGTAGAGTCCCAGAGGATTGGAAGTCAGGTACAATTATTCCCCTGTGCAAAAGAAAAGGGGAAAAAGAAGTGTGTGGTAATCACAGGGGCATTTGTCTTCTTAGTGTAATAGAAAAAGTGTATGGTAGCATACTTACTGACAGAGTTAGGGAAATAACAGTGGAATTAATTGGTAAAGAACAGGGAGGTTTTAGGAAGGGAAGAGGTTGTGTAGATCACATATTCATTCTTAGGTCTTTAGTGAAAAAGTTTCTGAAGAAGGGAAAGAAGTTGTATGCAGCCTTTGTGGATTTGGAGAAGGTATATGACAGGGTGGATAGACAAGGAATGTGGGAAATATTATGAATATATGGTGTAAATGGGATGTTGTTGAATGCCACGATGAGTATGCATGAAAGGGCTAAGGCTGCATAGTGTGTGGATAGTGAATTGAATGAATTTTTTTAAAACAGAGGCTTTAATGTTGCAGCTGAACGAGGCTTACATGAGGGAGTGTTAGTGCCAACTTTAACATATGGGTGTGAGATTATGGTGTGGCATGAAAATGAAAAGTCAAGAGTAACAGCAGTGGAGATGGGACTGCTGAGGAATGTATGTGGAGTACAGAGGGTGGATAGGATACAAAATAATGTGATTCGTGAAAGGTGTGGAGTGAGTAAGTCGGTGGACACCAGAATCGAAGAGAGTGTACTGAGATGGTATGGTCATGTGGAAAGAATGGATAACAATAGAAGGGTGAAAAAGGTATATCTGAGCGAATTTGAAGGAGGGAGGAGGCGAGGTAGGCCAAGGAGAAGGTTGAGAGACATGGTGAATGAGTGTTTGAGGAAGAGAGGTTTGGAAATCAGTGAGGCTAGGGACCTGACAAGAGATTGAGCTGGCTGGATGAATGTTGTGAGAAGTGCATGATCAGGGATTTTGGCGTCCCTTGTGAGCATGGGAGCGTCCGGACTGACTCAATCGGATACATTTGCGTGGAGCTGCAGAATGTGGTGAAAGTTTTTGGCGTATAAGGTAGAGCCAGGATTCCGGAGGCTTGAATGGTGAGTGAATGGAAGTGTGGCCTATTGGATTGGGCAAGTTTGTGCTGTCTGGACATTGCTACTGCTCACCCTGCCCTTGGGTGGGAAGGGAGGTCCGGATGATGATGATGATGATGATGAAAGTTGGATTGAAACAAGGATGTCATGTCTTCATGGCTGTTCAATCTGCATATGGCTGGGGTTATAAATGAGATACAAGGTAAGGCAGTGAATGTTGAAGCAACTTTAATGAAAGAGGGCAATACTTGGAAACTCCCTGTACTGGTGTTTGCAGATGATATTGTATTGTTAAGTGTAAACAAAGGGGAACTGCAAGGGTTGGTGAATGAGTCTGGAAGTGTGTGTAAGAAATGGAATCTAAAGGTGAATGCAGGGAAGAGTAAAGTCATGGTCTCTGAGAGACATGAAGTCACTGGATGTATACTGAGGTCAGATGATGTGGAAATGGAAAATGTGAGTGCAGTTAAGTACTTAGGTAGTGTGATGAGAAGGGATGGAAGTTTGGAGGGTGAAGTGCTTGAAAGGGTTGAACAAGGAAGAATGGTTGCTAGTTCTTTGAAAGGATGATAAGAAACTGAGAAGTGAGTATGGAAGTAAAAAAGTTGCTCCATGACAGAATTGTGATACCAACTCTAACATATGGAAGTGAAGCTTGGACCATGTTGGAAGGACACATCAAGGGTAAGAGCAATGGAAATGAGTTATTTAACAGAAGCATGTGGAATTACATGGAGACAGACTGACAACTAAGAAAGTGAAGAAGCGTTATGGTATGGATGTGGATATGATAGAAAATGTTTGGAGAAATACGATGAGGTGGTTTGGCCATATGGAGAGGATGGAGAGCAAGTGACTAAGGAGGATAGTGTGTGTGAGTGAGGTGGAGGGAGGGAGAGAGAAGGGGGGCCCAGGATGAAATGGAAAAGTGAAGTGAGATGTTTGTACTGAACAACAAAGCAGCTCCACCACCTGGTCATATCTGTGTCACCACTTGAAGGCATCTCTCTCCAGTACTTTCCCAGACTGCTGGTACTGTAAATTAGGGAAGACTGAAAAGTCACTTCTGATTATTCTTCCTGTAGTTTAATGAACTTAAAACACAAAAAAATCCTTATAACATGGAATTAAAAGTACCCTCATTCCCACCAGAATGCATACATAGCATAGGTGATATCAAAATTACAGCACAACAAAATAAATAAAGAATTTCCTCTAAACCCTTCTTATGGTAAACACAACTGATTTGGGGAAAAATACTGACATGATAATGGAAACTGTTTTTATGCTCTGCAATCATTTCATTTCATTTTTGAAGGCTCCAACATGCTTCTACGCATCAGCTTTGGTCACCTAATGGTGGCTCTCCATGCTGCTCCATCTCTGGCAGCTTCCCTATTCAGTCCTTCATCTCTAAGGTCACACTCATTGACCTCGTTTCAGGTATTTTTTGGTCTACCTCTCGCAATCCTGCCCCCAACATTAACACTTCTCACTTTCTGCACCCATTATCATCCCCCATCCTCTCCACATGCCCAAACCACCTCAATCTACCTCTTCACATCATGATACCAATACACTCCAGTCCCATCCTATACCTCAACTCTTCCACTGTATTCCTAGCCCCCCCCAGGCCTCACACTCAGGGACGCACTCCACATCCACTTAATCACTGTCATTTCTGTATGTCTGAGCCTGAGAATATCCATTTCCTTTACTCCCCATGTCTCACTACCATACAGCATTACACTCCAAATACAAGCTGTATACAAAGATCCCTTAGCATGGAGGGATAGTCTTCTCAATGTCAGGAACGGCAACAGCTCCCTGAACTTCTTCCAACCACTCCTCACTCTAGCCACTGAGTTAGCTCCAGCCCAACCTCCAGTACATGTCTCCCAAATAACAAAACTCTTCCACACACTCAAGAGACTCATCAGCAAAATAATCCTTTCATACCTGACAATCTCCACCTGCTCACCCCAACACATAGAACACATGAAATCAGCATTATTTTGCAGTCTACCTATAATACCACTACATTTCTTATCCACCCACTTATCACAGCCATTACACAAGATGGATTTACTTCCCACGTCCTTGTGGCAAATCGCATGTGACCACTCTCCCTCTTCCTTGACAGCACCGCCACCAGCCCTAGATACCATCACTTTTGTTTTATATGCATTTACTCTTAAGCCCTTGTGCTCCATACCATCACTCCACTTCCTATATCTTTCCACTGCTTCCCTTTCATTCTCTGCAATCAACACCAACTCATCAGCATACAACATCTCCTACAGGAGTCCATTCCTGAAGTCACATGACAGGGCTTCAAGTACCATGAAAACAACAAGGGGCTCAAAACTGACCCCTGGTGCACACCAATACAAGACACATTTCTATGATGCACAGGATAAAAAAGAAATAGCATTGAAATAATTCATAACAATGTCCTCTCTATTATACCATTTACAGACATTCAGGTTAGAACAGGCTTTTTCAACCTGGGGAGTTTGATGTGACTTTCAGTGAGCCATTCAGTACAAAAAGTCTTCCCTAAGATGAATAAAGTCATCTGTAGGCAGCAAGAGTATACCATTATCATACATCACCTGAATCAAGGGGGGGTGGTTGTTCTGTTGTTGTAACCCCAGGCTCATTTGGTTGTGAACCCAGTGGATAGACAGAAACCGACCACTTCAACCAGTCACTCTCTGGGGTCTTTTATTGGGGTTATGGGGATGGGCTGTCTGTGTTTGATAGAGTGGTCCATGAAGTGAGTACCAGTATGTTGTGGTGTGGGGGCTGCACTGCGATGTGTGCATACTGAAATGTTTGTGAGCTGTAGTTTGTGTTGGTACTGTAGTAGGGAAAGATGGTGATCACATCACAATCTGGCTTGAGGTAACCGTCACTCTCAGGGTAGGGTAGTTTCTGACGGGTGTATGCCTGTGAGATTCATAAATGATATTATTTGGCTGAACATTTGGGATGATTGTGGTGGCTGTGTTTATGTGCTTGTAAAGTGTAGTGTTGGGTGGAGGAGAAGGGATGTTGAGATGCTCTGGACAGCATTGAGCTGTTGTTCGATTTTTGTTTCTATGTGGATGGAGTGATGCAACAAGGAGTTAAAATGGTGGGCTGGATCTTAAGCTGATGCAATGAACTGTGTGCCTCTCATATTCATATGATCTTTTATTAGAAGTTCTTTGTTTATCCAAGTCATCTATATTTGTGGTCTTGGTGTATTTTTTTTTTTATCATACCTTATCCATGTTTTTGTTAAGGTTGGGCCCCAGCTTAGGCTAGCATAATTCACAATTGTTCTAATGAATTATCTTTAGAGTTTTCAAAAATTCTTTTTCAAGGCCACAGATAGGTTTGTGAGTGTCTTCATGGCATCAAGTTTCCAGGATGCCTTTGTTATTTGTATGCTGAGAAAAAAACATGAAAGGAATGAAAGGGTGTTTTTGATTGGTGATATCAATGGAAAAGTAGGGAATGTGAAGGAGGATGAAGTGGTTGGTGAGTGGGGCGTGTCTGCAGGAGAGGACGAGAATGTCAGTGCCCTAGTGGACATTAATGCAGGGAGGGGGTTTGTGACAGCCAAAACCCTCTTTAGGCACAAAACAACCCACAGGTATATGTGGCGAGTGATGAGAAGGGTGGGCAGTGAACTGAACGAACGGAAGGAAATGACAGATTATGTGTGTGTGAATGACAGAATGAGAAGGTTTGTAATGGATGCAAGAGCATACAGAGGTGGATTTTCTGACCACCATGTGGTGGTGGTGATAGTCAATCCTCAAATGCAATGGAGGAATAAAAGTAGGGAAGGACAGGAAGTTGTAGTCCATACAAGGAGGGCAGAAAGGATGCAAAATGGAAAAAAAAGCAGAATAGAAGAGAGAAGTTGAGGAGTGATTGGGTAAATATGATCTGAAGCAGATGGGGGATGTGGAAGGTGTGTGCAAGATATTCACAGAAGAAATCTGTGCAACATGCGAGGTGGTGTGTGAGGTGAAGAGAAGATGAAAGGGGGTGCTAGGAACAGCATGGTAGAATGAAGAGGTGAGACAAGCTGTGGCACAAAAGAAGAATGCATATAGTGAGTAGATGGGAAGCAGGGGCGTGGAAGTTGAGAGCCAGAAGAGAAAGTTATATGAAGAGAGGAAGAGAGAGATGAATAGATTAGTAAGAGAGAGAGTATGAAGAAAGTGGATGAGGAATTTGGAAGGAATTTGGGTGTAAAGTGGAGGGAATGTAAGAAAATGTTCTGGAAAGATGTAAAGAGAGTAAGACTGGGTAACAGAGAAGTTAGCTGGGTAGTGAAAGATAAAAATGATAGATTGTTTGCGAAGAAGGGGGAAGAAGTGAGCTGATGGAGAGAACATTTTAATGAACTGTTAAACACAGAGAATGAAAGTGATGTGAGGATAATTGGCTGATGGGAGAAGGAAGGAGGTAAGAAGGGAAGAAAAAACCAGTAGGATGGAAGTAGTGGATGCAATGAAGAAAGTCAAAATGGGGAAAGCCCCAGGAATTGATGAAGTGCGTGGTGAAATGCTGAAGCATGGGGGAGAGATAGTAGTAGAATGGATATGGAAAAGGTAAAGACTGGCCTGGGAGGAAGGTAGAGTTCCAGAGGATTGAAAGTCAGGTGTAACTATTCCCTTGTACAAAAGAAAAGGGGAAAATGAAGTGTGTGGTAATTATAGGGGCATTTGTCTCAGTGTAATAGGAAAAGTATATGGTAGGATACTTACTGACAGAGTTCAGAAAATAACACAGGAATTAGTTGTTGAAGAACAGGGAGGTTTTAGGAAGGGAAGAGGTTGCATAGATCAGATATTCATTCTTTGGTCTTTAGTGGAAAAGTTTCTAGAGAAGGGAAAGAAGTTGTATGTGGCCTTCATGGATTTGCAGAAAGTATAAATGACAGGGTGGATATACATGGAATGTGAAAATATTAAGAATATATGGAGTAAATGGGAAGTTGTTGAATGCCATGAAGAGAATGTATGAGGGGGCTAAAGTTGCAGTGCATGTGGATGGTGAATTGAGTGAATTTTTCTGCTTGAATGCTGGACTGAAACAGGGATGTGTCATGTCTCCATGGATGTTCAGTCTGTAGCTATATGGACGAGGTTATAAAAGGGCGACTTTAAGGAGAGCGGGCAACGCCCGGAAACTCAATGTACTGTTGTTTGCAGATGATCCTGTATTAAGTGAAGACGAAGGGGAACTGCAAAGCTTGGTGAATGAGTCTGTAAGTGTGTATAAGAAATGAAATCTAAAGGTGAATGTTTCATTCTTCCTCTTCCTTCTGCCTATGGGTGACTCTACACTGAGTGACAAGCCAAATGGTTTCCTGTACACTAGGAAACCATTTACCATGATGGGTGGTAACCATATAACCAAATTTTGGCACCTGATGGTTTAGTGGGTAATTAAGGCTCTCCAATTGGATTGAACCAGTGTAGGTTCATATCCAAGGAATGGTTGGGGTTTATTGCTCACATAATGCCACTCAGCGATGAGTGAGGTCGGTCACTTTCATCTTTAATGTCAAGACCAACTTGCCTAGCCCTGGGTTCCTATGCCCCTTATAGGGCAACACAGGATTGGATGATGGATAAATGTAGGGATGCATAAAGTTGTGGTCTTCGAGAGGAATGAAGTCACTGAATGTTCAGTGAGGCTGGATGAGAAGGAAATGGAAAATGTGAGTGCACTTAAGTACTTGCAAAGTGTGATGAGTAAGGGTGGAAGTTTGGACGGCGAAGTGCTTGAAAGAGAACAAGGAAGAAAGGTTGCTGGTTCCTTGAAGGCAGTGATAAGAAACAGGGAAGTGAGCATTAAAAAAAAAAAAAAAGTCACTGCATGATAGTATTGTGATACCAACTCTAATGTATGAAAGTGAAGCTTGGACCTTGTTGGATGGACACAAGTCAAGGGTGAGAGCAGTGGAAATGAGTTATCTGAGCAGAGCATGTGGAGTTACATGGAGAAACAGACTGACAAATGAGGTAGTAAGGAAGCATTGTGATTTGGATGTGGATCCAATACAAAGCGTTAGAGAAATACAATGAGATGGTTTGGCCATGCGGAGAGAATGGAGAACGAGTGACTAATGAGGAGAGTGTATGTGAGTGAGGTGGAGGGGAGAGGGAGGGGGAGGCCAAGGATGAGATGGAGGGATGGAGTGGAGAGGTATAAGAGAGAGGGGGGTATGAGCTGGTAGCAGGGCAGTGAAATGGCAGGGGACACGGCGACATGGAGGCGATTTGTTTACGGCCATTCCTTACAGGATTAAAGTGTCTGGCAATAGATTGATAGATTGATCAAACAATGTGGAAATAAGTTGATAAGGACAAAAATCTGTGTCAATGTAATGTGAAACAGAGTGTTAAACTAACCCTCCAGTCTAGCTAAACTTATCCAAGTTACAGCAAATCCATTACAGTGACACTGGCCTGAATCAGAACTTTATTTTTTCTGTGCATGGTAAGCTAAACAAAAGTTCAAGGTAATTGAACATTATGAGTTTTATTTAAAAACTTTTAGAACATTAACCAGTATACTTTCAACCCTACATATATGATATAAAAAGTTGGAATTCTTAAAAGTGCTCAAGCTCGACTCTGGAAACAGTTCTTGACCTCCTGACTGAAGGTATTTTTTTATTGACTAGTTGCTACCTTCAAATGATCTTATTTAACTTTGGGGAACCTTTTGCAGTGAAGATTCTATGTAATCCTCATTAAACTTTCTACCATGAATTGTCAACCCAATGCCAATTAAAACAGTAATATGGTTGCAAGAACAAGGTGAAAAATACATCCTTGGGCTGAAGGGGTTAATCTCAATATAGTACCACAATAAGAAATACTGTTTGCTGACACTTCCCTGCTGGCTGCGGTAACACAAGGTATTACATGAAATATTTTTATGTTAAGCCCTTCAATCTGATGAATTTTGTATATCATTCTTATTGTCTCTAGGCAATTTCATTCAACTTCATGGAAACTTTCTAAGCTGGACTGGTTTGATAAAGCCTTCATAAATCCATTCAGCATTAAAAATCTATCCTGAGCTGAAGTAAACTGCTTGGAGGTAGCAAAAATAATCAATAAAACAAGATACCAAACTGAACAAGTTTAAGGCAATAAGAAATATGTTTGGGAAGAACGAGAAACATGGATGCCAGGATACAGTGCTGGTAGGAGACTGCCTGAGAACTTAGGCTAATGATGGTACGTCACTGCCTAACAGTGTCCTTACTTTCAATGTGGGTTGATGCATGTCGCTCAAGAGTAGTCTTACGAGTAAACATCTTCCCACAAACATCACAAGCATAACTTTTCACTTCTGTATGCGATAACATATGCTGACTGAGATCGTTTTCATACTCAAATTTCTTACAGCACCGACAACATTCAAACCTCTTTACCTTCAAATGAATACGGATGTGCCTCTTGAGGGTGTTCTTATCTCGGAATCTCTTACCACATTCACCACATTCAAGGTTCCTTGCCTCTATGTGAACTCGGCCATGTCGGGTGAGGGTGCTTTTCTGAGTAAATTTCTGACCACATTCATCACACTCAAAAAGTTTTTCTCCTGTGTGAATATATTTATGCTCAATAAGGTGGGCATTTTGACGAAATTTTTCTCCACACTCATCACACTGGAACCTTTTCACCCCGGCATGTACCATCATATGTCGATTAAGGTTGCTTTTTATTCCAAATTCTCTTCCACATACTGGACATGTATAACCTTTAAATCCAGTGTGACTAAGAGTGTGCTGTACTAGATGAATTTTTTGGTTAAATTTTTTTCCACATTCCTCACATTCAAAATTTTTCAGTCCCTTGTGTATAAGAGTGTGTCTCTTGAGGGTGCTTTTATCACTAAATACTTTACCACATTCATCACACACTACAGTTCTCTCCTCATTATGTGTCTCTGAGCAATGATTTTGGTCAAACTCTGTTGTAACATTGTTGCTGAAATCAGTACAGTTTAACTTTTTTTCCTCCCTGTGACAGAGATGGTGTTGTATCAACTGCTCCCTCTCAGTAAATATTTCTCCACATTCATTACACACCAAGTTCCTGACCCCATTATGAATAAGTTCATGCAATGCAAGGTCACTGCTCTCATCAAAGTGTTCACCACACCGCTGACAGCTCAAATTGCTGTCAAGCATTTGCTTGGCAGCTTCCATCATAAAACCCCTTCTACCCCTTACTAGTGTATCACATACTCTTATCAGGCACAGTAAGTACTAATTGTATGTTGGTGATGTTTCAGAATACCACAACATTCCCTTACACAATGCACCAGTGTACCACAGTAAAAGTCCTGTAATCCAAATGGTAGGGGACCAAGGGTCTTTCGGACTACTGTTTTTTTCAGAATATTGGGTGGGACCTCTGAAAATGTTAGAAATATGTACATGATCATTAAGTAAACAATTAAAATGACATGGGTTATTGTTTTACTCACCAGAAATGCATAGTACTGTAGATGAATAGTTGCAGGCTGGTACATCCAAGTCTGAGAGCAAGTTCAAGCCATATAAATCCTTAGATAAAGCCCAGAAAAATTCAAAAAAGGCACAGAAAAATGACAAAAATTTTGCCTTGAAGAATTCGGAGTATTAGGATATTCAGATTATTGGTGGTCGGATTGGAGGACTTTTACTGTATATGGAACTGACAAATGAACATTAAAGGATGCATGTGGAACTTAAGTACAGTATGCAGCTTTCCTGTAAATTACTGTGAACCTAATAGCAAAGGGAAGAAAATGACAATAGGCTATATGACAAGGTACTTCTGTACAATTATTTTTCACTCTATAATGATACCAATCTAGGTTCAAGTTGGCCAACTACCAGTGCTACATATGCTGATAAGAAAAATGGCCACTGGGGATGTCATACTGCACAACTGCATGCAACATACATGGCCTAATTACTATTTACCTTAGCACAGTAGGCCTAGCACCTAAAGTTTCTATTAACTTTTGTTCACTGCACTGATGAAAGGGTTAGCATGTCAGAGGTAACAATGGATGGTGTTTGTCCAACTTAAGTCTGAGGAGCCACATCAGCACCCTGATTTTCTAAACTTTGTTCAGTCCCTTAGCTTTATCCTGGCAACCATCACTGCTGCACCTGAAACATTAAACGATATTCATCAAGCACCATCCAGAGATCCTGACATGTGTTGACATCAATTCTATATGTAAAGCTGTTGCTGTTTATTTTTACTTTTTTCAAGGTCTTGGCCATATATCCATGTGTAGGCCTTTATATAATAATGTATATATAAACTGTTGATGGTAAAAAACAGCAATACTAGCTGCCTTGTAGCACCTGCACCACCAGTGTGTCACTAACAAGTAAACTGGGTAAACTTTTAAAATGGCAATACAGTTGTAGGCATAATATAACACAATACTAAATGTAATTACATAGCTACAGGTAACAATATGTAAAACAGGTAGTTATGTCTGAGTTCTCCAGGAAGAGTTACAGAACACATCCCCTTGCCTAGATGAACCAGGAATGTATTCACATAATGTATATCCACAAACCTTGTTCTCCCAGACCATCAAGAATCCTTAACCATACGATGTATCTCAAACTTCCTTGTAGTCCAGACAACCAAGAATTTCAAGACATATTCAAACACGTGGAGTGCCAGTTAGTCCACATGATAGGAGATTTACCAAACATACACATCCTCTCCACGCTGTATATAATGTTGGAGAGATTCCCTCCAGAGAGAGAAAGGGGAGAGAAGGGCTAGAGAGAAGGTCCGACGTTAGGATCACGTTCCACTAAACTGTAACTCACTTTTTATAACTGTGTGCAATAAACTTTGTAACTCAAGAGTGCTGTAACTAACCCCGTTGACACTACATTTCGCTACTTTATTCTGGCTGAGCTTAATGATCCATAATCGATTGCCTTATCTCGCTACAAGTACCTAAGACCACACTATCGAGACAGGATGTTCTAACTGTTGCTATTATCTTAGGCCTTAGGTTTGAATTTGGAGTTCACCAGCCAAGTGCTGGAGACAGACACCTTTACAAGGTGACAACAATAGGACCGAATGGCTCCACTGCCTGGTCACACAAATGTCCCTCAGTTCCCTTTCTACTCCCCAAAAGGAGGTTGGTGGACTGCAGAAGGATAACTTCACCCTGCAGTCCATTGGGTTCACATTCAGATGAGCCTGGGGTTGCTGCTACTACTACTACAACTACTACTATGATTACTACTACTACTACTACTACAACTACTACTATGATTACTACTACTACTACTACTACTGCTGCTGCTGCTGCTGCTGCTGCTACTACTACTACTACTACTTCTCCTACTAATACTGCTACTACTGCTGCTGCTGCTACCTTCTCCTAGGTCACCTGTTATTCAAGGCCACTGAGTCTAACTTTGTTGTGTAAAGACAGGCTATGTATATGTAGTAGTTTCTACCTAGACAATGGCTTCCTGGACCACTTCCATGGTTGTACAATTGCAGTCAAATATTGCGTCTTGTTTCCAGCCACAAGAATCTTTACCAAATGAAGACTAGGAACATGACTCCCTCCCTTTCACTTCCCCTCTCACCATCCCAATTCCTTCCATTCTCCTTCTCCCAAAGCTTTGCTGTTTCATCCTGTGGCTGGAAGTAGTACACAACTTTTGACTGCTGTGTATCTCCCAGGCATAATGGTCACCGTTTACCTCCAACTGGATAAAGTTCCTAAAGAAAATATCTACGGTACATACTCATAAATTGATATTTGGTATGTACTCATCATGTAATGGCAGTCAGGAGTGACTGAAACACTGGATCAATACGCAAAACGAACATCAATGGTCAGATGCTGCATTTGATCTATTATCAAATTACAGCAATGCTATCTATCTATTGCCAGACATCTTAATCCTGTAAGGGGTGGCCACAAACAAATTGCCTCCATGTTGCCCTGTCTCCTGCCACTTCATTGCCCTGCTCCCAGCTCACATTCCCCTTTCTCATAGAGGCTACCTCTCAACTCCAGCCCTCCATCTCATCCTCGGCCAGCCTCTCCCCCCCCCCCTTCCTTCTCACTCATGTACACTTTCCTCATCAGTCTCTCGCTCTCCATCCTCTCCACATGATCAAACCACCTCAATGTATTTCTCCTAAAGCTTTCCATCACATCAACATCCACACCACAATGCTCCTTCACTTCTTCATTTGTCAGTCTGTCTCTCTATGTAACTCTACATGCTCCACTCAAATAACTCATTTTCAATACTCTCACTCTTGACTTGTGTCCCTCCAACAATGTCCAAGCTTCACTTCCATACATCAGAGTTGGTATCACAATGCTGTCATGTAATAACTTTTTCACTTCCATGCTCACTTCCCTGTTTCTTATCACTGCCTTCAAAGAACCGGTAACCTTTCTTCCTTGTTGTACCCTTTCAAGCACTTCACCCTCCAAACTTCCATCCTTACTCATCACACTACCCAAGTACAGTATTTAAATGCACTCCCATTTCCCACATCTTCATCATCCAACCTCACTGTACATTCAGTGACTTCATTTCTCTCGACGACCATAACTTTACTCTTCCCTACATTCTCCTTTGGACTCCGTTTCTTACACATTCTCCCAAACTCATTCACCAAGCCTTAACTTAACAACATAGTATCATCTGCAAACAACAGAGCAGGAAGTTTCCAAATGCTGCCCTCTCTCATTAGGGCTGCTCCAACATCCACTGCCCCACCTTGTATCTCTTTTATAACCCCATCCATATACAGATTGAACAACCATGGAGACATGACACATCCCTCTTTCAATCCAACAATCAGACAGAAAAATTCACTTAGTTCATTATCTACATGCTCTGCAGCCTTAGCCCCCTCATACATGCTCTTCACAACATTCAACAACTTCCCACTTACTCCATATATTCTTAATATTTCCCATATTCCTTGTCTATCCACCGGGTGGCTGAATCGGTAGAGAGGCGGCCTGCAGTCCTGATGGACGCACGTTCGAATCCCGGCTGGGGCAGGGAACAGTTTAAGGATTTTTCATTCATTCATTGCCAGACGCCATGTATCCCAGACAGGGTGGCCAAGGGCTTAGAGTTAATTGTTTTACGGGGAGGGGCACTAATCCTCCACCAACCTCGCTTGACACGTAGGGATGCTAGGATTTGAATTTCATAAAAAGCGGACTTTCCTGATCTACCAGATGACCCGCCAACATGTCGTAAAAATACCCCCGCTAATACCAATACACCAGACCCGTATGAGACAGCCCTAGCATGTATTCAATATGGACGGTGGATGTTAGTGCCGAAGTGGTGACATGTGGAGGTGTAGGAGGACTACTGGGCCTTGGGATAGGCTACTGCCCCCGAGATATAGGCCCTGAAGCCTTTGCCCAGAGTCGGACACATAATATATATATATATATATATATACAGTATATCCATCCATCCATCATCCAATCCTATGTTGCCCCATGAGAAGAGTAGAAGCATAAGAGCCAGGGGCTAGGCAAGATGGTCCTGACATTTAAGATGAAAGTGATCAGCCTCACTCATTCCTGAGTGGCATTATGTGAGCAATAAACCCCAACCACCCCTCGGATATAAACCTTCACAGGCTCAATCTGACTGGAGCACCTTAATTACCCACTAAACCACCAGGTGCCATAATATGGTTATATGGTTACCACCCAACATAGTAAATGGTTTCCTGGCTGTACAGGAAACCATTTGGCTTGACACTCAGTGTACAGTCATCCATGGGCAGAGGGAAGGAGAAAGAACGAAGGAAAGAAAGACAGGACGGAGTGTAAAGTCACCAATAGGCAGAGGTAAGTTATAAGAATGAAGGAAAGAACGACAGAAGAGGAAGGTAGGGCAAGAGGAAAGGGCAGACACCCAAAGCAGCACTACATCAAATGAGTGGATGGTGAATGCCCCCACCTACCTATATAATGGTAATGTCTGTCAGGTGGAACCAGAACTTGAATGGCTCCAATGATGTACACTTGACAAGCATATTTCAAAAGACATTTTTCCCACTTTTTAACATTTTCTTTCTCCTTCTGGTACCTACCTCACTCCAAATTCTTAAATAAGGACTGGGATAGGATGATTCAGAACCTTGATAAACAAGAATTTGCTTAAACAGTACAGTATTTGGGTAGTTTCTGTATGACATAGCTTAGTATCTTGATAAAGTATAGGTTATATTGCTATTTAATTACTTATCATATGATGTTAAGCTGAAGCAGCAACCAAGACATGAAGCATCCACCATGATGAGGGTGACAGTTGTGGCAGTTAATATTACTGACAAGGTGTTCTCACCAACATGTTTAAGCCCTTCCCTCTGATGATGTATTTCTCATTTTAATCATATCACTAAACTATTCTATTCAACTTCAGTAGGACCTCTTGAAGTGAAAGGGCTTAATGAAGAATTTACCAGTATATTCAACTTCAGTAGGACCTCTTGAAGTGAAAGGGCTTAATGAAGAATTTACCAGTATTTAATAAGTCCAGCTCGAAGTCTCTCCACAGCATAATGATATACGGTAGTTTGTAAATAGCAAGAATAAAGTAGGAAATACATCATGTAACTGGACTGACGGGGTTTATTCCTGACAGTGAAAGCAGCATACCATCATCACTGTTGTCATCTCTGATGTTTTGCTCCCTTCCTGGAAACCTTCAGACAGGAGATGGCCAGGACAGAACCACCTTCAGGTGCTCTCTCTCTCTCTCTCTCTCTCTTTCTAAGGGTAAACATCTAAGCTGACCCAACTAAATTTAACCAATCCAAATGAGGAATCAACACCCTTCTCCATGATGCTAAGGTCTTTAACAGTTTTTTTTTTCTTTCTTTCTTTCTTTCTTTTTTTAACTAATCAGATCACTGCCATATGATTATATTCTCTGGAGGGTGATATGATAATGACAAGTTGCAGAGGGTTAGTGATGGGTATATCTAACACACCAGTTTCAAAAGTACTGTACACTGAATACATCTGTCTGATGATAGCCTGAAAAGATTAAACGGTGCTGTATATAACCTACACATCCTTGGGCTGAAAGAGTTACATCAATAACAGTTAAAAAATGGGAGTAAATCTAATGAACTACATCCTCTTCTGATAATCAAATTCAATGATGGTATTGATATTCAAAAACAATGCAGCAAAATTTAACCACCACTGCACAGTAACTTTCTTACAAGCTCATGATCTTAAGGAATATCATTTTAGCACAATAGGCTATGCAACACAGAGCTGTTTATTGATTTTAAACAACAAAAATAAAATTTGATAAACAATATATTCCTGTTTTTAGGTAACTAAGGATGCCACCACGATGCCAAAAGCAGTGTATTTACTGACAATCGTGCCAACTGAACATCAGTGCATCAGACATATTCAAATTTGCACAAATTATAAAACACAAATAACCCAGTCAAAGCTAAAGGACACTTAATGATCAAAGTGAGGCTAATGCATGACCTAATCAACCTAAGCTCATGTTGCTTAGCCTAACCAACCTATGTTAATGGAGCCTAACCTAAACTACCCTAATCTGTCCTAAGTAAGAGGCTTTGCCTCCCAGACTCCCAGGATAATACCCACTTAACAGTACGTATTGCCACTAACCCTAAGTTTGAAAGCCTCCAGTACCTATCAGGCCAAAGCCAAAACTCAATTTTGCTTTTAACCTGACCTATTGGTAAAGGCAATGGGAATTTAAATACTGAACCAAAAGTAAAATGCACTTCAGGAAAGTAATGCAGCAAGCTTTGCTCTACCGTAGGTGGCAACCTCACTGGAAAGATGTAATACCTGTACATTGTTAATAATCAGTTTTTGTGTATCTGTGGTAAAAAGTAAAGGTAATTCTTTATCACATGGGCATGCTGATTCCATCCATCCATCCATCCATCCATCATCTAATCTTGTGTTGCCCCATGAGGAGCATAGAAGCCCGGGGCTAGGCAAGTTGGTCCTAACATTTAAGATGAGAGTGACCAGCCTCTCATCCCTGGGTGGCATTACATGGGCAATAAACCCCAGTCACCCCTTGGATATAAACCTACAAAGGCTCAATACAGCTGGAGTGCCTTAATTACCCGCTAAAATACCAAGCGCCATAGTTTGGTTATATGGTTACCACCCAGAATAGTAAATGGTTTCCTGGTGTACAAGAAACCATTTGGCTTGTCACTCAGTGTAGAGTCACCTGCAGACAGAAGGAATAGGAAAAAATGAAGGAACAAAAGACAGAATAGGAAGGCAGGAAAGAAGGAAGGAAGTGAGGAGAGGGTAGTTATCCAAGAGCAGCACTACATCAAGCGACTGGATGGTGAGCACCCCCATCTACCACTAACTGGCTGATTCCACCTATCGCATAACAAACTCATAATCTCACAGAAAGTAACTTTGGTACATAGGCACCACAGATAGTGGTATACATACATTTTCCTTTAAGCAGTAGATGTACCTTTCCCAATTAGTTCTTCCTGATGGTCTGTTATATTTTCCTGATTATTTCTGGGGTGGTAAACAAACAGATCTTTTACTTCCTTTGTTTACTTTGTAGAAATTTGCCCTCCGTCGGGGCAGCTACGGTAGACCTCTGTTGCGACCAGGCAGCTCTGCTTCTCTGATATTCCATAGGTTTGCCAAAGAGTTGCTTGCTACGCTGGGGAATCCCAGTGTTGGGGGCTCATTGGGTAATGCTGCCAACCATCCGTCCAGCTGACACTTGACGGAGTAAGTCATGACCCCTGTCAGCTCCCTGACTGCCATTGGCACAACACTGAAGAGACAAGCTCCATTTCTTGTGGAGCAGTTGTGTATGACTGTCTGTGTTCTCTGGGTTGTGGTCTCTGTCCTCTTGATGTAGCATTGTTGTCCTTTTCTTACGTGGTTATTTACTTTCTGCCCCACATCAGGCACAAGACTTTCTAAGGTGTTCCACACATAGATAACTAGCTAGTGCTCACATCTTCTTTGAAGAGAATATAGTTTCAACTCCTTCAGCTGCTCCCAATAATTCATATGCTTGAGACCCCAGATTTTGCTTGTAAATGTCCTCTGTAAGGATTCCAGTTTAACCCCAACACGCCAGGGGTTTTCCGATGTCACACGTTCCTCCCTATGGGGGATATCTGTGATGGAAAAAAATACCCTTACTTCAAACCCTAATATCTGCCAAACTATAACAGCTAGAGAAAAAAATAAAGATACACAAGATTCAACAACTCTTCCTCTTTCAAATGAAAGTATCCCCACATCTCCTGGTGGTCCCATTGATGAATAAGGATAAGTTAAAGTTCAAAGGGTGGCAGGAAGAGGCTTGCGGCTATACATGTCAACCAGCATTGCTCTGCGCCCAAAATCGTGATGGCTATACATGTCAGCCGGCGGTTAGGGATTAATGATATCCCGTCTTGTACTGAGTCGAGTTGGCGGCATTATTCTAGTTTAGGGAGGACCAAGGCCTTCCAGAGGGTCAACATACAAGCCCTTGCTTTTGTCTGAAAGGTCCTGAAAATCCACCCAGTCAGTCTGCTGGCTGTATTGCTGATGCAGTTTACATGTTGGGAGAAAGTTCCACCTGCACTAATAGTAACTCCTAGGTCACGCATGTGTTCTTTTGGTGCGATGTTTTGATGGCAGACCCGGTAGTTAGTGCCCTGGTGTTCTGCAGTGGGCCATATCTCATCAGTTCGAATTTCACGCCATTTATTTTCACGTTGTTGGTATCAGCCCAGTCGAATAATGATATAGGTCTTCTTGCAGCAGAGCCACATCATCCTCTGTTTTGATCTACTTCACCCTTGTGTCATCAGCAGATGATGTAGCCTGTGAGTGCTAAAGTTCTTTATCTACGTCTCTGATCATGATCAGAAACAAAAGTGGTCCTGGCACCAACCCCTGTGGAACTCCACTTTCCATTTCACTGGAGTCTGACAGATGTCCCTAGACTGCTGTACTTTTTGTGTCCTGTCTGTCAAGAAACTGCATCCACTTTCCAAGGTTTCCCCCTTTGCCAAGGTTCCTTAGTTTATGGAGAACAAGGCCATGGTCAACTTTGTCGAATCTATCTATCTATCTATAGCCCGACGCCCTAATCCCGCAAAGGGTGGCCGCAGACAAAACGCCTCCAAGTCACTCTGTCACCCACCATTTGACTCCCCTCCCCCCAACTCACCCCCCCCTCCCTCATATACCTCTCAACTCCATCCCTCCACCTCATCCTCGGTCTACCCCTCCCTCTCCCTCCCTCCACCTCACCTACATACACCCTCTTAGTCAGTCTGTCATTCTCCATTCTCTCCACATGTCCAAACCACCTCAGTGTATTTCTCCTAATCTTTTCAACCACATCCACATCTACCCCACAATGTTCCTTCACTTCTTCATTCGTCAACCTGTCCCTCCACGTCACTCCACATGCTCCTCTCAAGTAACTCATTTCCACTGCTCTCACTCTTGACTTGTTCCCCTCTTGCAAGGTCCACACCTCGCTTCCATACATCAGGGTAGGGATCACAATACCATCATGCAGTGACTTCTTAACTTCCATACTCACCTCCCTATTTCTCATCACTGCTTTCAGTGTACCAACAACCTTTCTTCCCTGCTGTACCCTTTCACGTACTTCATCCCCCAAAGTTCCATCCTTACTCATCACACTACCCAAGTACTTGAATGCACTCACAATCTCCATATCCTCACCATCCAACCTCACTGCACACTCTGTGACTTCATTCCTCTCAAACACCATAACTTTACTTTTGTTTACATTAACTTTCAGCTTCCTCCTCCTACACACTGTCCCAAATTCATTCACCAAACCTTGCAACTCCCATTCATCTTCACTCAACAATACTGTATCATCAGCAAACAGCAACACCGGAAGCTTCCAAATCTCACCCTCATTCATTAGGGCCACCCCCACATCCACTGCCCTACCTTGCACCTCCTTTACAACCCCATCCATATACATATATTAAACAGCCATGGAGACATCACACACCCCTGTTTCAGTCCCACATTGAGATCAAAGAACTCACTCAGCTCACCATCCACTCGCACCGTAGCCCTAGCTCCCTCGTACATACTCTTCACAGCACTCAACAATTTCCCCTCCACTCCATATATTCTTAATACCTTCCACATACCTTGCCTATCTATTCTGTCATAAGCTTTCTCCAAGTCCATGAAGGCAGCATACACTTTCCTTCCCTTCTCTAGATACTTCTCCACTAAACATCTTAGAACAAATATCTGATCTACACACCCTTTTCCCTTCCTAAATCCCCCTTGTTCTTCTCCAACTAGCTCCTCTGTCATATGCCTAACCCTATCAATGAGTATTCTACCATATATTTTACCAGTCACACTAAGAAGGCAAATACCCCTATGGTTACCACATACTTCTCTCTCCCCTTTTCCTTTGTACAGAGGAACAATTATACCTGATTTCCAGTCCTCTGGAACCCTTCCCTCTTCCCAAGCCAATCTACACAACTTCCATATCCACTTCACAACAATCTCACCCCCATACCTAAGCATTTCACCACACACTCCATCAATTCCTGGGGCCTTTCCCAGCTTAATCTTCTTCATCGCTTCCACAACTTCCGACCTACTGATCTCTTCCTCCCTCCTCTCATCTCTTCTTCTCCCAGCCATTCCCCAACCACTTATACTCACACTGCTCTCACTCTCTACATTCAACACATCTTCAAAGTGCTCCTTCCATCTCCTCAATTTCTCTCTCTTCTCCACCAACAATCTATTATTCCTATCTTTCACTCCCCTACTATTTCCCCTTTCACACTGCCTTACTTTCTTTACCTCCTTCCAAAACAATTTCTTACTCTCCCTCCATTTCACACTCAGATTCCTCCCAAACTCTTCATCCACTTTCTTCTTACTCTCCTTCACCAGTCTCTTAACCTCCCTTCTCCTGCTCACATATACCCCTCTCTTCTCTCTCTCATCTTCTCCCCTACCTCTACTCGCCAACCATTCACCATATGCCTTCTTCTTTTGTTCCACAGCTCGTTTCACCTCATCATTCCACCATGCTGTCCCTTGCACACTTTGTCGAATGCCTTGGGAAAGTCCAATTAGATCACATGGACATTTATACCCTTGCTAATATCTTCCAGTGTGGCTTCCTGATGAACGAGTAGCTGTGACAAGCAGGATCGGCCCTTTTCTGAAGCCATGTTGGCCCTAGTTACATGCATCAATCTCCTCCATGTGCTCATACAGTCTTTTTCTGACATCATGTTCAATTATTCTAATAATGTGGGAGGTCAGTATCACAGGCTGATAGTTTTTGGCCAGTCCTTTCTTGCTCCCTTTGTGGATCAGAGTCAGGGATGAGGGAACTATGCGAGTATGCCAGGGATGAGGGAACTATGCCAGTAGCCAGGGACTTGGTGGCTAGCTATTAGTTTCAGCGGTAGTGTCAGCCCATTTTTGCAAGTTTTCAAGAACTGTGCGCTAAAGCCATCTGGGTCTGCTGCTGAGTCCATGGCTATGGTATCAGTGGCTTTGATTATTTCATCAGTCAGCTTTAGGGTATGTGTGGCCACCTGTGCTTCGAAGAAGGCTGCTGGGTCGTCCACGATTTTGCCAGGCTTAGGTACACTGAAGACACTTTCATATTGTGTCTTGAGGACAGGCTACATGCCCTTCTCACTGGGTCACCCACTAGGTTTTCTTCACCATCTACTAGTGGGCCCATCACTGATATGTTTTTAGTCTTCTTGTTTGCGTAAGTAAAGAAGAACTTTGAAGTATCTCTTCTACTGTGGATTGCTTGTAGTTCTTCTCTTATTCTCTGATCTTCATAGGACTTCAGTGGTTTATTTTCTATTTCTAGGAGGGCCTCTAGCAATTTGGTAGCTTTGTGATGTGGAGGATTTCTTGTCAGTTTGGCTTTCCAGAGGCTCCTCTTTCTCACAAGAATGCATCGGTCTCTTGGGATTTGTCTTTTCTTTTTGAGGTATTTTTTGGTGGTAGGTGGTGGTGACCATCATCCACTCACTTGATGTAGTGCTGCCTACTTCTTCCTTAGCCTTTATCATTCTTTTTCTGTGCCTGTCCTCCTCTCTTCCTATTTCTTCCATCTTTCCTGTCACTTCTTATTGCTTTTCTTTCCTTTACAGGTGGCTTTACATTGAGTGACAAGCCTAATGGTTTCCTGTAAGCCAAGAAACCATTTACAACGCTGGGTGGTAACCATATAACCAAACCATACGTCCTCCCTACGTGTCAACAAGTGGGTTAGTGGAGGGTTAGTGCCCCTCCCCGTAAAACAACTAACTCAAAGTCAAATGGCCACCCCTTACCGGATTATGGCGTCTGGCAATAAATAGATAGATAGATAGAAGTGGGCCACAAATATACGTCTGCATATTCTGGTAAAAGTAGAGAGCAATCACTCAACATTATTGTCCACCAAGACAGCCGCCTAGTTGATTCTTAGTTTGCTTTTACAGCAACCAGCTTATTTCCTTATAGCAGAAATTTAGTTTCCCCATTCCTGATAGGGTTTTGCATCCACGCTGTGCTGACATTAACTGTGACTGTGACTTCGCAATATTTGTGATCAGGCATGGTGGTTTCGAAATATTCAGACTGCTGTATTATTCTGTGATTAGTGTTAAAAAATCTGGTCTAGGATGTTGGGCCCTCTTGTTGGTTCAGGTACAAATTGTCAGAAATATTGTTTCCATGAGGTCTGTCAGCTTCCCTGCTTGATGTTTTTCTTCTACCATTCCACCCTCCACCTCTAGTGACTTCCAGTTCACATGAGGGGAGTTAAGTCCTCGAGTAATAATTCTATGTCTGAGGCTGGCAGGTGCCCTATTATATAGCTGATAATGTTTGTGACATCCTCAAATGGCTCCACAGTGCTGTTACAACAGTTACCACAAGGTTTATTTCCTTAATCCAAAGCAAAAAAATTTCACACATCCCATTTGAAAAAGTTTCCAAAGTTTCTATATTTGCTGCAATTTTATTCTGAATATAATGGCTACTCCACCATGACTTCTGTCTCCTCTGTCAGTGCAAAAAAATTCGTAGTTTTTTTTCTGTAACTCTCCTAACATGTCATTGTGCACATGCATTTCCACTGGCTAAAGCAAGTATGGATAGCCTATATTGTCTGGTGGCCATTTCTTGCAGCAAAGGGACCATATTTTGATTGCACTTTGGGTACAGGCCTGATAGCAATTCAATGAAACAGGGTTCCAGTGCCCTGTTTTCCATTTGTCCTGCCATTCCATTTTTTCCATCATGGCAGTCATCATTTTCTGTAACTGGGACTGTTGGGAAATGAAATCTACCTTTGAGTACATTTCAGTAAGTCTCTTCAATTATGCTGGAAACAAACAATCACAGGTACAGCATAAAGACCGTAATGATAACAAGATGGGGGGAAAAAATTTCATAGACTGTCGTAGATGATTTACTGGAAGAGGATAAGCAAATTCAGCAGGAGAAGGTCATTTACCACCCTGGAAATAGTCAGAAAAATAAAGAAAACAAACTGGAGGAATATGAATTGAACTGGTAAGGTCTTTCTGCTGCTTAAAGTAAAGCATACACTTACCCAGATAGTTAGGCTAACTGCTGATTTCTGACTGCAGGAAGTGATTAGAAAACAACGAAATATACTTATTTCTGTGTACTTAAGGAAGCGACCAGGTCTCTGGCTGCAATGTATTTACCAACAATCTCTGACTGGCAGCACTGTTTACCAACCATCGTTCCAACTGGACGAATCAGTATATCATACTCACAGTACATGCAAGGAAAGAAAACACTAATAACCATGTCAAAGCTAAGGAAAACTTAATGGTTTAACCAACCAAAGCTAACCTAACTTAATGCGTCTGAAACCAGCTTCAAATTTAGATGTGTTTGTTTGGAACACTAGGTATGGCCAGCTACTGGTAGACATCAGAGGAATATTTACATTCTAAATCCTCATTTACAGCTTTCAGAGGTAAGTTTATAAAGATGTCCAGAAACCATGGTGATCCAGGAAAAATAACAAGTAACCCGTGAAAGACTCTTTCAATAGAGATTAATTAATTAATGTCCAGTTCCTGAAACATAGCAACCTTTGAAACACCCGCTTCCACGGAATATCTAGAAGACTGAAGCCCGAGTAAAACATCTATAGCTTTTCAACAAAACTACTACAGCATCTACAGTACAGTACTCACAAGCTAGCCACAAGTTGAGTTTGGTACGATGCCAACAGCCTGCAGTTCCCTGGGAATTGGTATGGTGAATTCACAAGGTCAGTGGAAAATTGATCTTTTACTTGGTTCAGTGTTTATTGAATGAACTTGCTCTTGTAAGTTGTCAGAAATGCTTATCCTTATTCACCTGTCAAAGAGCATCTGCCTCCCAGCATAGTCTCAGCTGTTAAGCAGGCTTGCCAACATTGCCATTTGCCATGTAAACAAAGGCATTTTTGGTATTTACATTGTCCATTTTTGTCATCAAAATTTTGCCGAGAAGCTTAAAAAGCTGTTTTTTTTTTTTTTTTCAAATGCGAAAATTTGGTATGTAGTTTTTGGTTAAAATTGATCTAGCTTTGAGATACGATGTGATCATTGTGCGGAGGCTTGCCTAGTTATACAGATCTCTATCTCTCAATTTCTAAAGATGATGGATGACATTTTGATTTTTCTACATCACTAAATAAAGTTTCTTATCATGTCTACTTTGCTTTCAATATTGGTCTTATCTCAGCGAGAGGCGAATACGTCTTAGGCCTTGGCATAGGGCACAGCGGGCGCACCATACTGAGTTGAATTGATGTTCGGGAGTTTTGCCTTGTAGTATATTGAGTTGATGTTCGGGAGTTTTGCCTTGTAGTATATTGAGTTGATGTTCGGGAGTTTTGCCTTGTAGTATATTGAGTTGATGTTCGGGAGTTTTGCCTTGTAGTATATTGAGTTGATGTTCGGGAGTTTTGCCTTGTAGTATATTGAGTTGATGTTCGGGAGTTTTGCCTTTGTGGTATATAGATCTCTGTCATGCTTTCAGCAGAATTACTGACGTTGAGGTATTGTCGTATATATCCCAGTTCCCACTCATTTAATACATATATATGTAACACTGGATGTTTTTAGACTGACTCCAAGTTCTAAAGACACCAGTGACTGAGCGGGGTCCTCTTTCCAGACCGGAAATAGAACACTTACGAAGAAACAGGGCATAAAAACTCGGCAGACACCTTAACACATATATTGCCTTAGTCCAACTTCCTTACAATATACATACATTGGTACACTGAATGTGGATGGAGTATAGTGACAGGTTCGTTAATATTAGTACATTATATCACCTGGGCAGTGCTTACACCCGATTACTACACAAGAGATTATCACATAGATATATGGTGACACTGTTCATACAATCGGTTTCTTGGACTCTGCGTGGTATATGTTGGCCTCTTTGCACTTGGGATATTACTCAGGTTCTAGGGCGCTTAGGTATTAACACAGCACTCTGCGTAAACTGGGGTAGAGACACTATGCGGGTGGTGTTTTCTGTTTCTATATCACATATAGTCACTGTCACTATTAAGTCTCTAGCACGACACTGGGGTCCTGAGGCGTCATCACTGGGCTGCTGAAGTCTGGGCTTATTCGAGGTGGCGCCCGGGGGTTGGAGGGAGCCCTACTGGGGAGCCCTCCTGCAGAAGACACGGGACAGCTCTCGGGGGCGTCGCGGACCGGGCGCGTTTCTGGTCTGGGGTGCAGGGAGGCCCTTTCCTGCTCGGGCCTCGACCTGGTGAGGGGCCCTCGGAACTGGGGCCGAACAGCGTCAGGAATCGGGCCTGCCGCTTCTTGCTCCTGGCGGAGGGCTGACGGTGAGTGGGGCCAGAGCGGTCCTGCCTTGGGCTCCGAGGGCTGGCCCTGGGAGGCATGGGACCGCGGTCGCCTCTAAGTTGGGGCGCCATCAGGGGTTGGCTGTGGCATCTTGCCCGCGGGTCATCTGTCAGGATCCGGCATTGTTCAGGGGCAGGCCGTATGGCGTGAACTCCGCCTTCGGCGACAGGAACTCGCCACCACTCCTGGAATGGCACACCTCTGGGGAACCACACCTGGAGGGAGAGACAGAAGGGCGTCCCACACAGCCGAGGGGTGGAGAGTGGGCCGCGCAAGGGACCTCCTCCGGGAGAACCCTCGGGACTGTGGACAAAGGGCGTACAGTGGCTGTCGTCGCGGTTCCACAGCCACTTGGGGTAGCAGCAGAAGGATGTACAGTGGCTGTTCCTTCCCCGGCGTGTACAGTGGCCGTTGCCGCAGTGCTGCTGCCGAAGGAGGAAGAGGCAGATGAGGGTCATACAGTGGCCGTTCCCTCCCCAGCGCGTAAAGTGGCCATTGCCACGGGTCTGCCTGCCCAACAGGAAGCAACTAAGGGATGTACAGTGGTTGTTCCCTCCCCGGTACGTACAGTGGCCATTACCGCGGTGCTACTCCCGTAGGAGGAGGTGGACGAGGGACGTACAGTGGCAGTTCCCTCCCCTTTGCCTGTCGGTGTGCGTATAGTGGCCGTCACACCGAGGCAGGCTCCAGATGTGGGTACAGCAGAAGGACATACAGTGGCCGTTCCTTACCCGACGCGTACAGTGGCCATTGTCGTGGGGCTGCAGGGGGAAACAGCTGAGGGATGTACAGTGCCTGTTCCCTCCCCGGTACGTACATTGGCCATTACCGCGGTGCTGCCTGGGACTGTATCTGGAGCAGTCCCACCCCGATCATGATGAGGGCTGGTCCAGCCGAGAAGTAGTTTCGCATCCCTGCAGTGTCGTGGTTGAGCAGGTTGAGGGGAAGAGGGACACAAGGCCGGGGCACACCTGGGCCCGTCTTGCTCTGGGCCAGCGTCGCATCCACCCAGCCCACCGTGGTGTCCTCCTGGGGTGGGGGTGGGGCCGCAGTTCCATAGGGGGGGGGGGGGTCCAGCAGTGGGAGCAAGCATTTATATATATATATATATATATATATATATATATATATATATATATATATATATATATTGTATATCTATATATATAATATATATATATATATATGAAGTACCCATCATGATGAGACACCACCAGGACGTCGTGACACCAACCCCAGGAGGAGACCACGGAGGGGCTCTGAGGGTGCCCGCAATACCCAGGCAGTATGGGCCTGTGTCCCCGACTACCTTGCGCCCTTATTCCCCGCAACGGACCCGGCAAGAACTACACAGTGCTGGTACATTACTCTCCAGCTGGACCAGCCCTCGCCAGGTTCAGGGTGGGGCTGATACTTCAGTCCCAGACAGCACCCGAATGATGGCCACTATCCGCACTAGGCTCTAGACGGCCACAAGCCGCTCACCAACTGCATCCCCCTCTCTGCAGAAACCATTGAAGGCCACTAGCCACACTAGGGGAGAGACAGCCACTGCCCGCTCTCCTTTTACATGCAGCTGCCTCAGGGAGCTGGACCTCAGTGATGGCCACAACCCACACCAGCAGGCAGGTGATGGCCACTAGCCACACTTTGCCTGCCGTTCCCTTCCCTCCCGGAACCTCAGTGATGGCCATTAACCACACCCGTGAGCAGGTGACGGCCATCAACTGCACTCAGCCCACAGTCCACTCGGAGAACAAGGCCCCAGCAATGGCCACTAACCACGCCAGAAGACAGGCGATGGCCACTAGCCGCGCCTCCCCTCACAGGACCTCGGTGATGGCCATTAGCCACGCCTGTGGACAGGTGACGGCCACTAGCTGCACCTCGCCCTCAGTCCTGCCAAGAAATCGGGCCCCAGTGACGGCCATTAGCCGCACCGACAGGAGAGGGATGGCCACTAGCTGCCCTACCCCTGTTGCTCTTGGGACCTCGGTGATGGCCACGAGCAGCACCAGGGAGAGACCAGACACCACCCGTCTCTCGCCCCCTGTGACTTCCCCTCCGGAGGACGTCCCTTGCTTGGCCCACCTTTCCTGCAGCCGAGCGGGACACCCCTCCTGTTCTCCCCACAGAGACAGCCCCCAGGAGGAACTACCCTGCCTGGAGGTCTGGCAAGGCCCCACTGTGACCTGGGGAGTTTGAGCATTGCAGCCGGTGTCCAGATGAGGCCACCCAGTGTCAGATTCCCAAAGGAGAGGACGCTGCGGACCACCCCTCATGGCGACCTGACCCAAGGCCACAGTCCCTGGACTCCCTGAGGTGCCCCCAGGACCCTGGGGTGTGACCTCCCCAGCCCCAGGGGATGACGACCTCCTCCCCAGGGTGGGCGCAGACAAGTGCACCTACTCTCCTTATTTGGTCCCAGCCCTAAGGACTGAATGCCCCACCGAGGCCCCATTAGAGAAGGGCCCCTCTCCATGCTGCCCAGCAGCCCACTCCAGATGATGCGGCTCCTGGGAAGGCACTCCTGATGGGACCCCTCCCACACCTGGCCGACACTGGTAGGAGTCCAAGACTTCAGTAGCCCTGTTGGAGTCTGCATGCCTAGATTCTGACTTTGTACCTGGATAGTGTATTGTGCCTTAATTGTATCTACATTGTACCTAGTGGTATGTGATTTTAAGATAATACACGTGTAAGGTTGATTGGTCTGACCAGAGTTTTTATGCCCTGTTCCTTTCGTGGTGTATTCTAGTTCTGGCTTCGAAAGAGAACCCCGGCTCAACAGCCAGTGTTCTTAGGGCAAGAAGTTGACCTAAAAAACACCTAGCATAACAATAATATATATATATATATATATATACACACACACACATATATATGAGATGCTCGCCCCCACAGGAAACCCAGGGAGGTGTGTCGCAACACCTACCCCAGTAAGGACCCATGGCCCCACACCCATCCCAGAAGGAGACCATGGGGGGGCATGTAGAGAGAGCACCGGGCCCAAGGGAGATGGGCCTAGGTGTCCCACGGCCCTGCGCCCCTCTTCCTCTCAACATGGCCACCAGCAGGAGGGCAGTCCTGGCCAACTACATCTCAGCTGGGCCAGCCCTCGCCAGGATCGGGGTGGGACTTGTCTCACCACAGTCCCAAGCAGCACCGCGGTGACAGCCACTGTACGCACCGGGGAAGGGACAGCCACTGTATGCCCTTCAGCTGTTACCCCCTGCAGTGACAGCCACTGTATGCACCGGGCAGGATGTGACGGCCACTGTACGCACATCAGCTGGCAAACCAGGTAGAGGCAGAACCGTGGTGATGACCACTGTACACACTGGGGAAGGGACAGCCTCTGTACGCCCTTCGTCTGCCACCTCCTCAGGAAACAGCCCTGTGGTGACGGCCACTGTATGCACTTCGGCTGTTGTCTCTAAGGCTTGTGGAACCGCGGTGACAGCCACTGTACGCCCTTCATCCACAGCCTCCGATGTATAGGACCGAACTGAAGCTTAACAAATTAATCACTGGACTGTCTGGGATTTGAACTCAGGCCCACGCACTTCATACGCATCCATGTTGCCACTGAGCCAAAGAGAGGATCCTCGCTTTGCCTCTAAGCAACACGGGCTTTTTATACATCCCATTACATCACTCCCCTCTCCCTGATGATTAATGTGGTTAGTTTCGAACAGACGTGGTTGCGTAGCACACTGGAGGCCACCACTGGGGAAGACTGCGAACCATGCACAGACAGCTCATCTCCGGGATGTGGACTAGGATGCTGCCAGCTAACCAACAACACGTCAGTGCCCTCTCAGCCTTGCCTCACATCCCATGCTGCTGCCAATAGAAAAGAATCAAACTGAAACTTAACAAATTAATCACTGGTCTGGCCGGGATTTGAACTCAGGCCCTCGTGCTTCATATGCGCACACATTACCACTGAGCCAAAAAGAAAATCCTCACTTTGCCTCTAAGCAATGTGGGCTTTTTATACACCCCATTACATTGCCACTACCCCTTTGGAGGAAGTCCCTGGCTCGGCCCACCACCCCTCCGAAGGCCGAGTGGGATGTCTCTCTCTCTCTCTCTCCTCTCAGGTGTGGTCCCCCAGAGGAGTTGCAGATCGATGAGTTGTGGCAAGGGCCCCTCCCGAGCCCAGGGATCCACGCCCTACAGGCCGCCCCTGGACGATGCCCGCCGCTGATGGGCGCTATGAGGAAGGGACACCGCAGGCAGCTCCTGACGGAGGTCTGACCCTGTGGAGACCGCAGCCCCCAGACACCCAGGGGCATCCCCAGGACAGGGCCTCCTGAGCCCCACGCGAAGACGACCCTCCTCCAGGAGCAGGCTAAGGCAGGCACGCCTGTTGGCCCTGTTCAGCCCCACTCCAGAGGGCCACCTCCCAGGTCAAGGCCCCACTAGGAAAGGGCCTCCCTGCAGGCCAACCAGCAGCCCCATCCAGATGATATCACCCCTGGCAGTAGTCCGGTGCCCCCTAGGGGAAGGCACACCCGAGGAGCTACCTCCCAAACCCAGGCACCACCTGTAATCAGCCCGGTCCCCAGCGCCCAGGCCGAGCCTGACAGTGTTCCTATTAATCTGTACATGTATGTCATTGTTGTATATTGTAAAGGATTGTATTTAATGCAATATATGTGTAAGGTTGGTCTGCTGAGTTTTTATGCCCTGTTCCTCTTGTAGTGTATTCTAGTTCCGGTCTCGAAAGAGAACCCTGTTCAGTAGCTAGTGTTCTTAGGACGAGAAGTTGACCTAAAAACACCTAGCATAACTATATATATATCTATCTATCTATCTCTATCTTTATATATATATATTATATATATATATATTTGGCCATTACTTCTTTCTGCCACCTTGCTGTATCCTAGTTCCGTCGTCTTTATTTTCCTCACTTTATTGGGGTTGCTTACCTAATCATTTATAGTTGGGGGATAAGAAGATACCTTCTTGTGGTATCCCCCACCTCCGGCAGATTGATTGCCAACCTCACCTCACACCCATGAGTTTGTCATACCGTGCTTTAAAGGTAGCAATCGTTGGGGCCGTTACCACATGCTCCGGGAGAACATTCTAGGGGTCAATTGTCCGGATGGCAAACCAGTTCCCCTTCATACTGGTTTGCCAGTGGTCGGGCTTGGCTAATTTCAGACTGTGGCCTTTGAGGTTGTTGTCGTAGAGTTGGAAGAATTTGGAGTAGTGGACATCATCGAAGCCATGGAGAAACTTGTAGCCTTCAATCATGTCCCCCATCTGCCCCCGTTCCTTAAGCATTGGCAGATTTAGAGCCTTGCATCTCTCCTCGTACAGCAAGTCCTTCAGCTCTGGCACCAGCTTCATCCCCTGGAGTTGGACCAGCTCTAGGAGATCTATGTCCTTAACCAGGTAAGGCAACCAGCACTGAGCACCATAATCCAGCATTGGTCTGACCAACAATATAGAGGGAAGATAGAATTTCCTTATTGATATTGCTGAAACTCCTCTTGCTCAAGCCAACGCTGCTGTTTGCCTTAGCTGCCACCTTGGCTGAGTGTGCTGATGATATGAGGTCAGCAGACACAAACACTCCCAGGTCCTTCTCCACTGTGGTTTTTTTGAGGACTGTATCATTCAACTTGTAGTTGGTGCCAGGGTTCTACTGCACATAGTGCATGGTCTTGCACTTGTCTACGTTGAACGACAGCAGCCATTTTTTGCTCCACTCCTTGAGCCTGTTCATGTCGCCTTGCAGTGCATCGGTGTCCTCCTGTGTCCTAATGGTCTGGTAGATCCTTGCATCATCTGTGAAGAGACTTGCTCTTGACTCTAAGCTATCTACCAGATCATTTACACACATGATGAACAGGACTGGGCCCACAACAGACCTCTGAGGCACTCCACTTTTGACTGGCAGCCATTCCGACTTGGTTCCCCTGACAACTACTCTGTGGGTTCTTCCTGATAGAAAACTTGCCAGCCAACGCCTTATGTTTCCTCGGTTCCCTTGTGCACCTATTTTCACCAGCAGTCTCTTATGTGGCACTCTGTCGAACGCCTTCTCACAATCGAGGTAAATGACATCGACACAGTCCTTCCTGTCGATGGCGTTCACCACGTCATCCAAATATGTGAGTATATTAGTCAGGCAGCCCCTCTTGGCCCTAAAGCCATGCTGTGCATCACATAGGATGTTGTTCCTGGCTAGGTGAGTGACCATTTCTTACCTAACCATACCCTCCATCACCTTGGAGACGACGCTGGTCAGAGAAACTGGTCGGTAGTTTAGGGGGTCAATTTTATTTCCCTTCTTAAAGATGGGGGTTATGTCTGCCTTTTTCCAGTCGTTAGGGATTTCACTTGTAACCATTGATGATTGGAAGATCCGCCTGAGTGGTATGTATAGTAGTCCTGCACAGGTCCTAAGCACAAATAGAGAGATGCTGTCTGGACCTGGAGCCTTGTTCACGTGGAGCTGTTCTAGTTGACAGTGAACATCTTCAGCTTTGAACCTCATGCTCGTGATTTCCTGCACGTTAGGATTTCCAACGGGACTGGGGATAGGATGGGTTGCATCCTCTTCAACAAATACACAATTGAAGGCCATATTCATTACTTGGGGAGTCTCCCTGTCATCCCTGGTCAAGCCGCTCTCTGGTGTTGACAACCTTGTGACATTATCCTTTACGCTGATCTTTGTCCGCATGTAAGCCCAAAAGAGCTTAGGATTTTCCAAGGAGTCGATGGCCACCTTTCTTGCATACTGGAATTTTGCCTTTCTCACGTCTCTGGTTGCTACATTTCTTGCCTCGGTGTAGATTTCCTGTCTATTTGGTGTTCTTCTATCCCTGTACCTTTGCCAAGCCTCTTCTTTGTCCCTCAACTCTTCCTCAATGCATCTGGTCATCCACTTTTCTTTGGCTGGTTCCTGCCAGGAGGAGGCAGCTGGAATGCACTGAGTTACAGCTCGCACAGAGTGTCGTGTGAACATGTTCCACATTTGTCCTATTTTCCCATGTATTTCAAGATATCCTCATACCATAAACAATTCTCAAGTCATTTGTAACAGTCTCTTTACACTTCATTTCTGCTGCACTTTCCATTCCCTCTTGAAATGTTTCATAGATACTGAACTTTTCCTTACATAATCTTGCTGACACTGAAGAGGCTTCTCCTCTGAGGGGACTGTTTCCCCCCTCTCTCCTGGACTTTTTCCCATCAACCTACTCCAACCATGGGCCTGTTTCCCCTCCCCCCCAACCATCTACCCACTCAGGGGCATAACTAGGATTTTAAAGAATGTGGTGGACAAGCCTAATTTCAGGGGAGTCTATGAAGAAATGCTTGGTTCATGGATATGACCCAAGGAAATTTGGGGTGGCCAGCACCACTCTGGCTCTGCAACTGCACCCATATATCAACATATCGACCCACTCACCCAGGGTGGTCTCTCAGTTGTACTGAAGTGGCTTAGCAAGTCCCCATACACATACACGAGAGAGAGAGAGAGAGACTGATCAGTACAGTATGGAAGTATTTCCTATCACAATTTACAGTGCTGTGATTAAGAATTATTTTGTTTTTCTCATTATTCACTCAGTTGTGAAGTGTATGGCAGTCATATAACCCATCATGTGCAAAACAAAAGATCAAGAAAGTTTGTAAATATCGGTTGTATTCATTAAACTTCTTTTATTCTGTGAACCTCCAACAGGGGATGACCCTAAAACTACTGCCTCCAGGTTACTTCATCCTCACATACTGTACCTAATTCACTCTCTTTGACACAGCTCTTCTTCCTTCACTTAACATACTTCTCCACATTCTTCTTCCAGACCCATAAGGTCTGGCTCTCCCGATATTCCCTCGCTTTCACTTTCAGGGACCACCATGTATGTGTGCTATGGGCATACATTACAATTATATATGACCATGCCATCTCAACATAATCTTTGTATCCAATCAGTAATTTCATTTCTCACAACTGTCACCTCCTTCTTGTGGTGACAACACACCTGTCTTATAATGTTCAGTATTACTGCTACAGTAAATGCAATAATAAGTTTCTTCCACACCTTCACATATACAGTATATTACTGTGCTATTGTACCTGCAAAGTATTTTGTTGCCCTCAACAAACTCCCTTCATCACAAAATATGTGTAACATACTTCATAAACCCACCAAATACATTCTAATGTAAGCCTTTTCCAGACAATTAAAAATGAATACAGTACAGTATTCAGATGTTTTCCCAACTGACAGTATGACAGAAATAAACCCCAACCACCTTATGACCCACAAACAGTTGGTATGCCTTCACTCACTACACTACCAGCCACCCTATTAGATGGGAACATTGTGGTAGGTGGGGGTGCTCACCATCCACTCACTCAATGTAGTGCTGCTTGGGGTGTCTGCCCTTTCCTCTCTTCCTTCCTTCGTCTTCTTTCTTTCCTTCATTCTTTCCCCTTTCTTCTACCTAGGGGTGACTTTACATTCCCTCTTGTTTCTTTCCTTTTCCTTCTGCCAATGGGTGACTCTACACTGAGTGACAAGCCAAATGAATTCCCGTACACCAGGAATCCATTTACTACGCTGGGTGGTAACCATATAACCAAATTATGGCGCCTGGTGGTTTAAAGGGTAATTATGGCACTCCAGTCGGATTGAGCAGGTGAAGGTTTATATCCAAGGGGTGGCTGGGGTTTATTGCTCACATATTGCCACTCAGGGATGAGTGAGGCTGGCCACTCTCACCTTAAATATCAGGACCAACTTGCCAAGCACCGGGCTTCTACGCTCCTCATGGGACAACATAGGTTTGGATGATGGATGGAACAAGTTACATATTTATTAAAGGATTTGCAACTGACAGTAACCCATACTGTGTTTAGACACTTTCTTGTTTACTATATAAAGTTAATCTATATCTCCCATAAGTGTTTTTTCATTACTATTATACGAATTTACAACTGGCAGTACTCCAAACTGTGGAAGCATAATAGCCACATTTGTAATGGTGTTTCCACTGATGAGATCCAGGAGTTTGGGGTCTACTTTGACATCCTTCAGGTTGTACCCCTCCATACCATCTAGTCATTTGACTGTAAGACACTCTGAATTGTGTGTGGACACATTTCCTTGTTTACTACCGAGTTTGGTGCTGTAGAGTGACATCATCATCATCATCAGGACCTCCTTTCCCACCTCAAGGAGTAGCACATCCAGACAGCCTAAGTTTGCCCAGTCCAATAGGCCATGCTTCCATTCACTCACCATTCAAGCCTCCCGAATCCTAGATCTATCTGACATGGCAAAAACATTCACCACATTTTGTAGCTTCGCATAAATGTATCTGATAGAGTCAATCCGGACACTGTCATGTTAAAAAGGGGTGCCAAATCCCTGATCATGCACTTCTCGCAACAGCTCCATCTCAGTCCCCTATCCTCACCGACTTCCATACCTCTCTTCCTGACACACTCATCCACCATATCCTTGGCCTACCTCGCCTCCTCCCTCCTTCAAATTCGCTCAGATACACCTTTTGAGTGAATATGGAGGATGGAGGAGGCAAGGTAGGCCAAGGAGAGGAAGGATATGGTGGATGAGTGACATCTTTATGTAATGGCACCAGTATAACTGGGCAATGTCACTCAACCACTTCTTATCCTTCGAAAGGAGGATAGTGGACTACTGCAGGACAGCTTAATCGAGGATAGTGAACTACAAAAGAGCACCTTCAGCCTGTAGTTTACAAGGCTCATGTCCAAATTAGTCTGGGGTAACAACAGCAACAATTTTTTTTTTTTTTCAGGTTACAGAAAAAAACACTCTTGCCTACCCAAAGCTTCATTAATAAAAGGAAACTGTGGTCAAAACATTCATATTTTGTTGAAGGCAGCAATATCAACCGACTGCACACTATCTTCAAGAGCACAGATCTTTTCCACTAGGTCATCAATGGATACCTTCTCATCCTCAACTGTACACAGGATACACAATTTGTTTATGCCATAAGCAAGAGGAGCCAGTTTGCTTGCACCCCACTGTAGTCCATCAAATTTAATTTTCCTTATCTCCTCTTCTGTGGCTCTCAGATCTGTCTCATCATCCCAAGGCTTCACATCCAGCATCACAGATGACTTGGCAATTGGCCCAGGCTTTTTGGATTTCTTTTCTGCATAAGCTTTGAGTCGCTCCTCACGTACTCGAGCTGCCTCCGTGTCCTCTTCCTCATCATCTGAGCCAAACAGATCAAATTCATCATCATCATCATCATCCTTTTTACTTTCAATGCCAGCTGGTGCTGAGGACCTTGTATTGTTACCACTATGAGAATCTGTGTTCTTAGTAGGCACAATATTAACTGCAGTATAGCCCTCCCCCACAGACAGCTTCAACTCTACACTGTAAGATTCAATGTGATTGTACCACCTAAGTACATGGCAGTAAAGTTTGTCAGGCTGGCCTGCCAGTGATGAGAACACATCAGCATCTGCTTGAGAGGGACTGAAGCCCCAGATGTAACTGCGTTCCTCCAGGTACCGGTTCAGAGTCTCCAGCCCACATGCTGTTCTCACATCTCCAAAAAATTCCATTAGTCTGAAAAATATCTTGCATTAGTGAAGTAATACTTTACTGTATGGGGTCCTGTATTGCTACTTTGAGCATTTTCCCATAATTTACATTACTAATACGAAAAAAGAAGCTTGTTGATGCTTCACTGTGAACCAGGACAGCAAATTGTTACTAGTATCCTAAGTCAAACCAGTTTACTGAATAATTCACAATAACGCTACACAATACTGGACATGTACAACATGCACTACCATTTATCATAAAATTAATGACAATAAACACATGCAAGCCAGCACCCACCTAATGATCACAGTTCACCAGTTTGTGGGGTGACCTCACAAATTCCTTTACCTTTATTATTATTATTTTTTAACCTTCAATATTATACTCTGGATTAGTTCTAAAATACTTTTGTAGTTGTTGTTGTTGAGTAAACCTGGTCTATCTGGCCATACTGACCCATCAATCATAGGCAAGCAACCGTCCCTGCAGAGCTGTCCCAGGTGGTGAACCGATGTTCTCTTGCGGTAGACAGTGCCTTACCACAGTGAGGCATGGGCAAGGGTGTAGAGGTTCGGTTCCAAGTGGACATCACATCTGCATCTCTCCACCCAGTTTATAGGGATATTGCAGTAGGCTTCACACCACCCAGTTATCTAGATATATAGTTACCACCCAGTGCTGTACAGAAAATGGTTTCCTAGGCTACATAAAACCATTAGCCTTGCAATTGTGTAGAGCCACCTGAAGTGGAAAGAATAATTGTAGAAGAAAGGACAGGAGAAATATGAATGAATGCAGATACAAAAAAAAAAAAAAATGAGAAAGGTGAAGGAAGTAGGCAGCACTACCTCAAGTGAATGGATGGTGGTAACCACCACATTTACCAGCACCACCTACCACCTACTTTTGTAGTGTTTAACCATTCCTATGTGCTTTACATTCCCTTTAATCACTGGTCAACTGAGTTATAATAATGAAAAATTATTTACCGATTTTCCTCTTTTACTGGTATTGTTGGCAGTAAGCGAGGGTGCCCATCATCCACTCATCTGTAGTGCTGCCTACTTCTTCCTTCATATGTCTGTCCTCTTTTCCTATTTTTCCCCATCCTTCCTGTCACTATTTATTACCCTTCATTCCACTTCAGATGGTTCTGCAAATGCCAAGTCAGTTGGATTCCTGTAACTCTGGAAAACATTTACAATGATGGGTGGCAACCATGTAACCAAATGAAGTGGTGACATGCAGCCTATGGTTTAACTTTTAACTGGGGACAAATGCAGTATCCATCCCACACCGATCCCTGCACCACGCTGTGAAGCGGTCAGCTGCTTGGGACAGCATTGTAGGGGCAGTTGTTTGCCTGCAGCTGATGGGCCTGCTCAATCAGACAGACTGGGGTAGCACAACAACTCTGCTAAGCCAAACAGTTTGATCAACAACAGATGATACTCTAAAACTAATGGTCCAATTCCCACAGTCTGTTTGGGGTGGCTGCTTGTATGTTCTTACCTATCCTTCATATCAACTCTGCACCATCCCACCTGTAATGCCTGGAAGCCACTGAAACTGGAGTATTACTGGGTAGAAGATGAGTTACCGGTAGTATTAAGGACAGGCACCATGGAGCATTTAGCAGCAGTGCTCATCTGTGACTTGGGCATTCAATTTTGTGGAGGGTTATTCACCCACCATCCTGCGATACATGGCCATTGCATCATCCAGGTTACCACACTATAGTTACCTCCCAAAGGTGTTACCTTAGGTACTCATTTTACCAACCAACCCACGAAGGGTGGGAAGTGGGACCATCCGTCCACACCCTGGCAGAAACTAGCAAGCTTCATAGCTAACAACAATAATCACTCAGCTACCATGACAGAGTTGAAAGTGTCATTATCTAAACAGCCTTGACGTGTTTGGGACACTGAATGAAGTCAGTAATACGGGACTTATTGGCTTCTTATAAAAAAATGGGGAGGGGGGAGGGACGACCAAAGTTTTTATGTACCGTCTAAACAGGGAAATGATATCTCTGCGTTGGCCTAGTAATGCTGCAACCTCCTCAGTAAAACATTATTATGTAAAACTGCAGTGCATACAAAAATATAGTATATAGAGTAAATGGCCTCAAGAGTTGTTATATTATCCCAGTGTTTAACCTACTGTGCAAGGCTTCATAAGACCTGGTGACAAATGTAACCAAATGATCTTGCTAATGTCTAAGGAATATACGAAAAAGAAAACCCACACACCAAGCTGAATCTCAGAGCAAACTTCCAAACCTTGGCTTACACTTCTGTTCATCACATAACCCTTGACCAGTTTTTTACCTTCACAAAAACCTCTCATTCCTAACAAACTTTGATCTGCCTCCACTATGTAGTAGGCTTTATAAGACCTGGCGACAAATTTTACCACATGATCTTGCTAATGTCTAAGGATCTACGAAAAAGAAAACCCACACACCAAACTGATATGAATCTCAGAGCAAACTTCCAAACAATGACTTACACTTCTGTTCATCACATAACCCTTGACCAGTTTTTTACCTTCACAAAAACTTCCTATTCCTGACAAACTTTGATCTGCCTCCACTATAAGAGGTCACAAAAACTTAAACTGATCAACTAACAAGAATTAAAATAATCCAGTACAGTAAAGGTTAACAACTTTCCCCACATAACCACATCCACTTCATACCCACACACTTCAGATTACCTAATAATCCACACAATACTTGGACCACATCTTACCCCAGATCCCATGCACTGGTTGAGCTTCCCTGTCAGAAGCCAGAAAAGTGCAGGAGGCTAGGTGTTGTCAGGCCACCACAAACACCATGCAGGTAACAATGTCATCTCTGTTACGATCAGCTGTGGACCAACTCAGTGGGCAAGGTTACCAATCTGTTGGCACATCTATCTGTTACTCATGTCACAAATGCAAAAGACCAATGGGTATGATGACCCTACTCATTAACAGAAAAAATGCAGTTACCAGTTATCAGTTGCCCATTTTTAACAGACCTCTCCAGCTTAGCTTCAAGGTATACTGTTCCACTGAAAATGCTCAAATGAAGACTGAGGGGTTTTCACACTGCACTACCTGTATTATAATGTTCAATTAATAACTTACATCTTATTGCACATTATTGTTGCTCGTATAACAATTTCATTAGTTAATTTTACTGATACATTAGAACTTCATACTGTACTTTTCTTGGTAAGTACACTCAAACCTTGATTTAAGGGGCCTCCATTTAAGGGATTTCAGATTTAAGGGACTCCATATTCTGCCTGACAAATGAACAGGACCATTCAAAAAGTCCACTGCTTGAAACATTAATATGTTTCTTTACACAGTAACTGTAAAATAACATTCATAATCATATAAATAAGTGAAACAATCATTGCATTTCATAATAAGATTGTCTTTATATGTGGTAAAACAATGGACATTTTCAAGTAAGGGACAAGTTGATTCCCCATTTAGTCCCTTAAATTGAGGTTTGAGTGTATATAAAACCATGAACTTTTCAGTCACATTCCTTGTACAGCAATATTGTACAAGTGTTCTATTTATTGTCCATACAACCTTGCCAAGTGAGATGGATTAAGCAAAACATGCAATACCTACCAAGGAAATGCTTGCAAAATGAAACTGCCATGAAAACCAAATATCTTTATTACAAAGTAACACCTAAATCAGAGGAGTGTGAGCCTGGTGCGTGGGTGGTGATGAGGTAAGTGTGGTAGTACAGTGTCCCCTCCCCCCCACACCACCAGCACCATACCACCAAACTACACCCCTCCCCCTCCCCTCCGTGTCGCTTACTCGTAGATCCAGGTCTCATTGGCCTGAGTCCAGCTGAACAATTCCTCTGGCTTGAACCACAAAGCAATCTCCTTCTCAGCAGATTCAATGGAGTCGGAGCCGTGGATGATGTTCCTGTTAGAGGGAATATATAATTATACAATACTATACTCTGTCCACTTAAACTTGGTCATAAACTGCCATCTCCACATCTTGAAAGCATAGCTGTAACTGTAGAACATTGCACTTTATTCTGCTCAATTTAACGAATTAAAACCATCATCATGAATGCTGAGTTATAACAGAAAAAAAGTAGAATATAGTGTTACACCTTCTCCACTTCAACCTGGCTTAAAACTGCCATGTTTCTACCTTCAATCTTGAGTTGTATGAAGAATTCAGCACTAGCATATTGTATGGTGTTAATCACAAAGATGAACAACAGAAAAGATGCAGAGCTTTAGGTACAATATTGTCTTATTCTGCCACTGAAACAAAGGACAAAGTTACAGTGGATAGAGCATAGTGTATTAGCAGCAGTAATTGTTCCCTAGGCAGTCTGGCCGAACAGCCCCAAGTCCCTAAGGAAGGCCACAGCTGAGACCAGGCTTTCCTACAGAGCTCTCAAGGAGTGTATGTTGTGTTGTTAGAACAGGCCACTGTGTGCAATATAGTCTTCCATAATGTGCTTAATAGTATGGGATGCACTGTTGCATCCTGGACAGGCATCAGCAATGGAGTTATCCAGCCTCTTCTGATAACTCAAGAGGGCTGGATGATGCCCACATCTCAGCCTGGCTAGGTGGACCCTGTCCTCACGAGGGGGGGGGAAATTCAGAAGGGTGGATATCATGTCGTGCATGCAGCTGTGTGTTGTCTTTGAGTGACTGAATGGAGCGACGAGTGATTTCAGCACAGATATGCTTGTGGAAGCTGGTTTGAGAAGGTCATGGGGGTAGAGATGGCAGTATCTGTGTATGATATCATAGGCTGGGTGTTTTTTTGATATTCCTTGGTGTGTGGGGATGTGCTGCCATGTACTGTAGTGGATGGTGTGGGTTTGTGGATACTGTGGCAAGAATTTGTGTGCCTCTCATGTCTAGATGATCCTTGACTGAGGACTTTGGTTTCTTGGTGTAGGTGATCTGTAGGTGTAGTAAGTGTGCAGCCTGTGATTATTTTTAGACTCTACTTCAGTATGGTCTGTAGGATGTTGTAGTGTGTTTCAGTGAGGTTAGACGCCCATGCAGGGCTTCCACAGTTCATCAGTGAACATAGATATCGTTTGTATACTGTGGTGGTGGTTTCTTTGTTGTGTCCGATGTTGCATGGGCAAGTGACCTTGGGGAGCTTAGTCTTGGTGTTACTTTATTTTTAGTGTTTGTGATGTGTTGTTTAACCCTAATTCAGCAGCGTCGTCCGGGATTCCGAATTTAGGCCTACTTTGCGTTGTGGAGGAGATGCTCCAAGGCCTACGGCGCTCAGCTGCCATGACATTTGATTAAAAGGATGTAGCATTGTCTGTCATTTTTACACACTTTGTTTTATTTTTTTTTATAATGTTGTTTTAGTTAAATACATTTAGTTCATAGTTCCTAGAATTAAGATTAGCATCTAATTTCAGCGAATTTTTTAAAAAATAAACTGTACCATTCCTATATGTATATTTCTACCCCCAAAGTTGGTCCGGGATTCTGGACATCGCTGGTAGGCACGTGATGCTGACAACGCTAATATTCCAGGGTTAAATGACAATGATTTGCTATATGTTACATCAAGGATTTTGAGTGTGTACGCGTATGGTAGAGGAGTGTCATTTATGGTGAGGTGTGGCATGTGTATATGTTCTGCTGTTCTGTTTGTAAGGAGTTACTGTAGATTTGGGTGTGGCTATTTTGAGTCTGTTTGTGGAGAACCATTCGTGTAGTGTGTTGAGGTAAAGCTGGAGGATGTGTGTGCCTGTGTTTGCGTTTTGATGTGTACAGGTTAGTGTTAGGTCGTCTGCACAGGAAGCTATGTGTATTTGTGGTGTGTGGTGTGTGAGTTTGTTGTAAGTGTTGGGGCCAAAACAGATCCTTGAGGGACACCGTTTATGAAGTTTCTGACATTCGATGACTGACTGGCTAATGTTACATGGCACATCTGCCTGCTAAATAGTCTGCCAGCCATCTTTTTGGGTTATTGTGCATGTTTGTGTTGAACACTCTGTTCATGAGATTGTGGTGGGGGATGGCATCAATAGCTTTGCTAATGTCTAGTGTGACAGGAGTGTTCTGTGTGGTGGCCTAGCTGAATTGATGCCATCAAAAACTCTCTGTGTAAGGTCTGTATGAAAGTGTTTGTGGAATGCAGCAGCTTAAAACCATGTTGTGATGGGGCTAGGGGGATGTGAGGTGTTACTAATTGTAATACTATTCGTTCAGTGACTTCGGAGGGGATGCAGAGGGACGGTGTGAGGAAAGAAACGTGGGGTCTTTGTTGGGTCTGGGGATAGTGATGATAGTACCATGCTTCCAGATGTTGTGTATTATGTTGTATGAGTAGCTGTAGTTTGATATGTTGGTGAGTGCTTGTATGTCTTGTGGTCCAAGGTGTTTAAGGTGTATGCTGCTTATGTTGTCTGGTCCACAGGCAGATGAGTGCTTAAGGTTGCTAATGATGTGCTTCATCTGGTTGTAAGTGAAAGTTGCAAAGTCTGGGTCTGCAGGGAACTGTCTTTTGCGTCAGATGACATGTCGGTCGTCGCGATGGGGGTTTAGATGACTGATGTGTGAGGTGATTGATAAGAGTGTCTGCTTGTTGTTTGTTTGCGGGTATGGTGTCTGCTGTTGTGATGGGAGCACGTGGTTGTGTAGTGTTGCTGTTGAAGTGTGTGATGCTGTTTAGTGTTTTGTTGAGTTTGCTGGTGTTTGTTTTGAGATCAAGTGTTTGATGATAATTATTCCAATTTAGTATTTGCTGCTCTAATACTTTATTGTTTATCTGAGTGCTGAGTGCCTGTATTTGTTGTATTTGTCATACACAGCAAGGTGTTTACACAAATGCTCACCTATCCTAGAAAACAGTGATCAATTAATCTAAAATCTAAAATGGCTGTCTCAGCTCCCTTCACTATTGCACAGTTTTTAAACATTCTTGCAGCATGGCGGCTCTGTGGTAGAGCGCCTGACTCGAGACCGAAGTCGTGAGTTTGCGCTTCACCCAGGTAAGCTGCCTTGCCGGGAGAGGTAGCCCTCTCCTGTCACCTAGCTGGTTGTAGCAGCTGTGGATCAGTGGGATAGCACGCTCTGACCGAAGGGTCAGAGGTTCGAGTCCACCCAAAGGTCATTTGTAGACTTCAGGAAGGGCATCTGGTCATAAAGTGCTACACGCTCCAAAACTAAAAAGTCCTCTGCCCAGGGGCAACGCCGTAGCCCTTATCGAAAAATGTTACATGGCGTAAAAATAAAAAAATAAATAAAATAAAGTGAGAACTCGATTTATAGGATATTGCAAATTAGAAATCCTACAACCTTCATTTAACCTCATCACAACTACATATCCTTCTTGTCATACAGAACTGTCTCATGAAGGCCTGGTCAACATGGAAAATACATCATAGGAATGAAATGGTTAACATGTATAGGATAAAAATATATACATAACACTCGGCGAATGTTGGGTCTCCGTGTACCACCCCCAGTAGAAGCGTGGGCATGGGTTGCAACAAGAACCATTCACTCTAGGCATTATGTTACTTTAACCAAAAAAACTGAATCTTGGTCAGCATTCTGGCCGATTAATGCCATGTTAAACTGATGACTAAATACAGTCAGCCCTCAACAATCATGGATTTGATTTTCTGAATGTTAAAAAAAAAAAAATCAACATTTTTAGCAATCATGTGGTCACAACACAACTACAGGGGCTCACTTGGTAAGCTGCTGTACTCACGCAGTTTCAAGCGCTGGTCCCCCCCTGGGGTAGGGGGGTTTCAAGAATACTCCCCCAGTATCCCTGCTTGTCGTACGAGGCGACTAAAAGGGTTGGTGGTGGGTTAGTGCCCCACCCCGTAAAAAGAACTAACTAAAAAAGCAAATAAAGCGCCTCGGACCCGGACGGACCATACGTTGATGACTAAGGAACGGACAAAGGACATTCTGAGAGTAGGAACGTGGAATGTGAGAGGAGTGAATGATGAAGTGAAAGAGAGAGAGATTGTCCAGGTGCTTGAGGATGCAAAAGTGGATATATGTGGATTGACTGAAACTAAATGGAAAGGTGAAAGGATGAGAGAATGGGAATACGGTGTAGGTATATGTGCAGGAGTCAGTGAGAATGAGAGGGCAAGAGAGGGAGTATGTCTGATGATAAGCAAGAAGTGGAAGGAGAATATAAGAGAGTATGGAACAGTGGGTGCAAGGATTGTATGGGTGAGGATGAAAGTAGGTATACAAGCATGGGCGATTGTATGTGTGTATGCTCCAACAGAGGATCGAGTGGCAAGAGTGAAAGATGAGTTTTGGGCGAAAGTAGAAGCATGTATGGACAAGTTTGAGAGGAGCGAGAGAGTGCTGTTGATTGGAGACATGAATGGCTAAGTCGGGAATGTACGAGTGGATGGAGTGGTTGGTCAGTGGGGTGTGCCAGCGGAAGTAGATGGGAATGGTAGTGCTTTGGTGGACATCTGTGCTGGTAAGGGGTTGGCAATAGCCAACACCTACTTCTTTAAATCATAAGATGATCCACCGGTATACATGGAGAGTAATAAGGAGGATGGATGGTGAACTTGTTGAACGAAAGGCAATGATAGACTACGTGTGTGTGGATGAGCGAATGAGAAGACAAGTGTTGGATGCAAGGGTGTGGAGAGGGTGGGGGAATGGAGTCTCGGACCATCACTTAGTGATGGCCAAGATAGAGCTGCAAAGAAAGTGGTTGAGGAGGCGAAGGGGAAGACAGGAGGAAGCAGCTCCTGTGAGAAGAGTGGAGAAATTGCAAGATAGTGAGAGGAGGACAGAGTATAAGAGCATAGTGGAAGAAAGATTGGGAAGGTATGAGCTAGAGCAGATGGAAGGGGTGGAAGACGTATGTAAGATATTCACGGAAGAGATAAGCGCAGCGTGTGAGGTGGTTTGTGGAGTGAGGAGGAGATGCAAGGGTGTGCAAGGGACAGCATGGTGGAATGATGAGGTGAAAGCGAGCTGTGGAACAAAGAAGAAGGCATATGGTGAATGGTTGGCGAGTAGAGGTAGGGGAGAAGATGAGAGAGAGAAGAGAGGTATATGTGAGCAGGAGAAGGGAGGTTAAGAGACTGGTGAAGGAGAGTAAGAAGAAAGTGGATGAAGAGTTTGGGAGGAATCTGAGTGTGAAATGGAGGGAGAGTAAGAAATTGTTTTGGAAGGAGGTAAAGAAAGTAAGGCAGTGTGAAAGGGGAAATAGTAGGGGAGTGAAAGATAGGAATAATAGATTGTTGGTGGAGAAGAGAGAGAAATTGAGGAGATGGAAGGAGCACTTTGAGGATTTGTTGAATGTAGAGAGTGAGAGCAGTGTGAGTATAAGTGGTTGGGGAATGGCTGGGAGAAGAAGAGATGAGAGGAGGGAGGAAGAGATCAGTAGGTCGGAAGTAGTGGAAGCGATGAAGAAGATTAAGCTGGGAAAGGCCCCAGGAATTGATGGAGTGTGTGGTGAAATGCTTAGGTATGGGGGTGAGATTGTTGTGGAGTGGATATGGAAGTTGTGTAGATTGGCTTGGGAAGAGGGAAGGGTTCCAGAGGACTGGAAATCAGGTATAATTGTTCCTCTGTACAAAGGAAAAGGGAGAGAGAAGTATGTGGTAACCATAGGGGTATTTGCCTTCTTAGTGTGACTGGTAAAATATATGGTAGAATACTCATTGATAGGGTTAGGCATATGACAGAGGAGCTAGTTGGAGAAGAACAAGGGGGATTTAGGAAGGGAAAAGGGTGTGTAGATCAGATATTTGTTCTAAGATGTTTAGTGGAGAAGTATCTAGAGAAGGAAGGAAAGTGTACGCTGCCTTCATGGACTTGGAGAAAGCTTATGACAGAATAGATAGGAAAGGTATGTGGAAGGTATTAAGAATATATGGAGTGGAGGGGAAATTGTTGAGTGCTGTGAAGAGTATGTACGAGGGAGCTAGGGCTACGGTGCGAGTGGATGGTGAGCTGAGTGAGTTCTTTGATCTCAATGTGGGACTGAAACAGGGGTGTGTAATGTCTCCATGGCTGTTTAATATATATATGGATGGGGTCGTAAAGGAGGTACAAGGTAGGGCAGTGGATGTCGGGGTGGCCCTAATGAATGAGGGTGAGATCTGGAAGCTTCCGGTGTTGCTGTTTGCTGATGATACAGTATTGTTGAGTGAAGATGAATGGGAGTTGCAAGGTTTGGTGAATGAATTTGGGACAGTGTGTAGGAGGAGGAAGCTGAAAGTTAATGTAAACAAAAGTAAAGTTATGGTGTTTGAGAGGAATGAAGTCACAGAGTGTGCAGTGAGGTTGGATGGTGAGGATATGGAGAATGTGAGTGCATTCAAGTACTTGGGTAGTGTGATGAGTAAGGATGGAACTTTGGGGGATGAAGTACGTGAAAGGGTACAGCAGGGAAGGAAGGTTGTTGGCACACTGAAAGCAGTGATGAGAAATAGGGAGGTGAGTATGGAAGTTAAGAAGTCACTGCATGATGGTATTGTGATCCCTACCCTGACGTATGGAAGCGAGGCGTGGACCTTGCAAGAGGGGAACAAGTCAAGAGTGAGAGCAGTGGAAATGAGTTACTTGAGAGGAGCATGTGGAGTGACATGGAGGGACAGGTTGACGAATGAAGAAGTGAAGGAATGTTGTGGGGTAGATGTGGATGTGGTTGAAAAGATTAGGAGAAATACACTGAGGTGGTTTGGACATGTGGAGAGGATGGAGAATGAAAGACTGACTAAGAGGGTGTATGTAGGTGAGGTGGAGGGAGGGAGAGGGAGGGGTAGACCGAGGATGAGGTGGAGGGATGGAGTTGAGAGGTATATGAGGGAGGGGGGGGTGAGTTGGGGGGAGGGGAGTCAAATGGTGGGTGACAGAGTGACTTGGAGGCGTTTTGTCTGCGGCCACCCTTTGCGGGATTAGGGCGTCGGGCTATAGATAGATAGATAGATAGTTATTCATGGATTTTTCACAATTTGCGGCTAAGTTTGTAAAACATCCCACAAATATGGAGGGCCTACTGGACTGTGTTATCTACATATTCTTTTAACATTAAATTTTAATCAGTGCATTTCCTTTTCTTTTTACCCAAATCCATCTTCTGAAGATCAGAAACCATCTGATGTCAGTTTTCTCGATGCACCTAACTTTGGACACAGGCCATGATGCTCATCCCTGAGGTCTAGTAATCCAACTACTGCAAACTCAAAAAGGACTGATCCTCAGTCATCAAATGTCAACATCTGGTAATAACAGACTACCCACTGTGCATGTACTGAGATACACCAAAAGATATCATATCCACAGCTGGTGTTATGGTATTATCATGGGCATTTATGACATACCACTAGGGCCATATAAATAACCAATACGTGATACTAAATTCATATTCTCAGGCTGTCTCTGCAACAACCAGATTCAAACTCATGACTCCACAGCCCAGCCCAATGCTTTATCCACTGCACTACCACCTCCCCTGGTAAAACTACCATACTGATGATACTGAAAATATACCATGACCATCTTATTCAGCCATGGCATGATGGTATTAGCAGGGGAACTGGTGGATCTTGAGAAATAGCAGTAAAGACTAAATCTTCATCCTAAATAAGCTATTCCCTGGCCTCAACTAAGATACAGCACCCTTCTAATCAGTTGATCTCACACACACACACACACACACACACACACACACACACACACACACACACACACACACACACACACACACACACACACACACACACACACATTGAATACGAGGACTTAGCTACAAAATGTTTAGTAATGTGGATGGGCTGATGGTTCTCTCATCAAGAGCAGTGAAGTCAATAATGTACAGTGAGGTTGGATGAGGAGGAAATGGAAAATGTGAATGCGTTTAAGTACTTGGGTGGCGTGATGAGTAAGGATGGAAGTTTAGAGGGTTAGGTGCTTGAAAGTGTACTACAAGGAAGAAAGGCTGCTGGTTCCTTGAGAGCAGTGATAAGAAACAGGGAAGTGAGCATGGAAGTGAAAAAGCTACTACAGGACAGTATTGTGATACCAACTCTAACGTATGGAAGTGATGCTTGGACCTTGTTGGAGGGACAGAAGCCAGGAGTGAGAGCAGTGGAAACGAATTATTTGAGAGGAGCATGTGGAGTCACATGGAGAGACAGACTGACAAATGAGGAAGAGAAGGAGCGTTGTGGTGTGGATATGGATGTGATAGGAAGCGTTAGGAGAAATACACTGAGCTGGTTTGGCCATGTGGAGAGGATGGAGAGCGAGAGACTGACGAGGAGAGTGTATTGAGTAGGAGGGGGAGGCCAACGATGAGATGGAGGGATGGAGTGGAGAGGTATATGAAAGAGGGGGGTGTGAGCTGGGAGCAGGGCAATGAAATTGCAGGGGATAGGGCGACGTTGAGGCGATTTGTTTGTGGCCACCCCATACGGGAGTAAGGCGTCTGGCAATAGACAGACAGAACTTGAAGACTTTAATATTACAGAATGGAAGCTACATGTTTTATGTCTGAGCAAATGTCCAATTAACCAGTGATACTGATATAAATGTAATAAGCCAAAAGGATTACAATATGAGGAGGAAAGATGGAAAGAGCAAATGTGTAGAAAGAGTGATGATTAAGAGTGATAAAAAATTAAAAGTCTATCTATCTATTGCCAGACGCCCCAATCCCGTTTGGGGTGGCCACAAACAAATCGCCTCCATGTTGCCCTGTCCCCCGTCATTTCACTGCTCTGCTCCCAACTCACACCCCCCTCTCTCATACACCTCTCCATCCCATCCCTCAATCTCATCCCTCGGCCTCCCCCTCCCTCTTCCCCCCTCCACCTCACTCACATACACTCTCTTTGTCAGTCTTTCACCCTCCATCCTCTACACATGACCAAACCACCTCAGTGTATTCCTCCTAATGCTTCCTATCACATCCACACCACAACGTTCCCTTATATCCTCATTTGTCAGCCTGTCTCTCCATGTGACTCCACAGGCTTCTCTTAAATAACTCATTTCCACTGCTCTCACTCTTGACTTGTGTCCTTCCAGCAACGTCCAAGCTTCACTTCCACATGTTAGAGTTGGTATCACAATACTGTCATGTAGTAACTTTTTCACTTCCCTGTTTCTTATCACTGCTTTCAAGGAATCAGAAACCTTTCTTCCCTGCTGTACCCTTTCAAGCACTTCACCCTCCAAACCTTCATCCTTACTCATCACACTACCCAAGCACTTAAACTTACTTACATTTTCCAATTCCTCACCATCCGACCTCGCTGTACATTCACGGACTTCACCTCTCTCAAAGACCATCACTTTACTCTTCCCTAAATTCACCTTTAGATTCCGTTTCTTACACACACTCCCAAACTCATCCACCAAGCCTTGCAGCTCTCCTTCGTCTTCACTCAACAACACAGTACAGTATCATCTGCAAACAGTAGTACAGGGAGTTTCCAAACACTACCCTCTCTCACCAGGGCCACTCCAACATCCACTACCCTACCTTGTTCCTCTTTTATTACCCCATCCATGTACAGATTGAACAATCATGGAGACATGACACATCCCTGTTTCAACCCAACCTTCAAAGAGAAAAATTCACTCAGTTCACCATCCACACGCACTGCAGCCTTAGCACCATCATACATACTCTTCACAGCATTCAACAACTTCCCATCTACTCCATATATTCTTAATACTTTCCACAATCCTTGTCTATCCACCCTGTCATATGCTTTCTCCAAATCCATGAAAGCCACATACAACTTCTTTCCCTTCTCTAGACACTTTCCCACTAAAGATCTAAGAATGAATATCTGATCTACACAATCTCTTCCCTTCCTAAAGCCTCCCTGTTCTTCTCCAACTAATTCCTCTGTTGTTTCTCTAACTCTGTCAATAAGTATCCTACCATATACTTTTGCTTTTATACTAAGAAGACAGATGCCCTATGATTACCACACACTTCTTTTTCCGCTTTTCCTTTGTACAAGGGAATAATTATACCTGACTTCCAATCCTCTGGGACTCTACCTTCCTCCCAGGCCAATCTGCACATTTTCCACATCAATTCTACTACTATCTCTCCCCCATACTTCAGCATTTCACCACACACTCCATCAATTTCTGGGGCTTTCCCCGATTTAACTTTCTTCATTGTTTCCACAACTTCTATCCTACTGATTTCTTCCTGTCTTCTCACCTCCCTCCTTCTCACAGCCATTCCCCAGCCACTTATACTCGCATTACTTCCATTAATTAAAAGTGAAAAGGATAAATCTGGTTAAGTAGAAATATTGGGAATGGAACTTACAGAACATGGTGGGAAGCAAGATACAGCTGTGCTGCATATGCCTCCACAGACTAGGTCATGGAAGAGAGGAATATGGGCAGCTAGACAAGGAATCCCTACCTGTGCTCAAGATATTAACTGAACAGAGAAATAGACTGGTACTAACTGAACATTTTAATTATGAACGACTGACTGGGGAATCCTGAGGACAGACTAATGGACTTAGTAATGGAGAACATGTTCCTTACCATCATCATCCAATTCTGCACTGCCCCATGAGGAGTGTTGGAGCCTGGGGCTAGGAAAGTTGGTCCTGACATTTAAGATGAGAGTGACCACCCTCACTCATCCCTGAGTGGCATTACATGTGCAATAAACACCAACCATCCCTGGGATATAAACCTGAACAAGCTCAAACCAATTGGAGCGCCTTTATTTCCCAATAATCCACTAGGTGTCTTAACTTGGTTATATGGTTACCACCCAGCATGGTAAATGGTTTCCTGGTGTTCAGGAACCCATCTGGTTTGTCATTCAGTGTAGAGTCACCTGTAGATAGAAGGAAGAGGAAAGAATGAAGGAAAGAAAAAAAGTGGAAGGAAGAAAAGAAGGAAGGAAAAGAAGAATGGCAGGCACCCAAGAGCAGCACTACACTGAGTAAGCGGATGGTAAGTGCCCCCACCTACCACAAGGGAACATGATGTTCCAAAGAAAATACAAGATCTAAAAGGGATGATGTACCTAAGACTAGATAACCTTTACATGAGACTTTACAGAATATATAGTGCTACTGCCCTCCTGTAAAGTGGCCAATTGGTTATTGCTGAAATGAAGGTACTAGGCAAATGCTTAAGAAAAAGAAGAAGCATATCAACAGGACAAACAATTAGGACTATGAGAAAGAAGATTCTGATTCCCCATGGCATCACTTTGGGAACACTGACTGCAGTGGAATGGAGAGGGCAAAAATTATCCATCCATCATCCAATCCTACATTGCCCCATGAGGAGCGTAGGAGCCTGGGGCTAGGCAGTTGGTCTCGACATTTAAGATGAGAGTGACCAGCCTCACTCATCCCTGAGTGGTATTACATGAGCAATCATCCCCAACCACCCCTTGGATATAAACCTTCACCAACTCAATTCGATTGGAGTGCAATAATTACCCACTAAACCACCAAGTGCCAAAATATGGTTATATCGTTACCACCCAACAAAGTAAATGGTTCCCTGGTGTACAGGAAACTATTTGGCTTGTCATTCAGCGTAGAGTCACCCACAGGCAGAAGGAAAAGGAAAGAATGAAGGAAAGAAAGACTGAAGAGGGAGTGTAAAGTCACCTGTAGGCAGAAGGACAAGGATAGAATGAAGGAAAGAAAGACAGAAGAGGATGGAAGAGAGGAAAGGGCAGAAATCATTCATGAGAAATAAGTAATCTTTCTGGAAGTACCATATACAGGAAAAGCGTCGGTAACCATGTCCCAAAATTCTCTGCAAGAATGGGGGAGGGGGGATAGTAATAGGTGTAGGGAGGTATATGACCAAAAAGGCAGCACAGAACAAAGTATGATGATGTATGAAAGAGCCTGGAGAAAGGATGAAGTGGCAAACATTGAATATGCAAAAAGGAGAGGAAGAAATAGGAAAAGGCTATTGTAAGAAAAAGTAAGAATGTACCAACACTGTTCTACAGGTTTGCTAACAATAAAGAAGAAAATAAGAGTCAGTAAACTGAGAGATGATGAAGTAATTAATGAGCATGACTCCAATATGTGTGACATGGTGACTGATAGACTGTAGTGGTATTTGTAATATAGTGTACTACATCTGAGTGTTAGATACTGTACAAGAAATGGCGGCTGGGTAGAATCCATCTGCCTGGACTTGAAGAACGCATCTGACAGTGCCACACAGATTATTAATTAATCTATCCATCTACCTATTGCCAGACAAATTAATCCCATAAGAGGTGACCACAAGCAAATCGCCTCCATGTCGCCCTGTCCCCTGCCATTTCACTGCCCTGCTCCCAGCTCACAACCCTCTCTCTCATAATCCTCTCCATTCCACCTCTCCATCTCATCCTTGCCCTCCCCCTCTCCACCTCACTCAGTCTCTTGCTCTCCATCCTCTCCACATGGCCAAACCACCTCAGTGTGTTTCTCCTACCGCTTTCTATCACATCCACATCCACACTACAGCGCTTCTCCATTTCCTCATTTGTCAGTCTGTCTCTCCATGTGACTCCTCATGCTCCTCTCACTCTTGACTTGTGTACTGCATGGGAATGTGCTGAAATGGATGGAAAGTTATTTGGTGGGAAGACAAATGAGAAAAGTTATAAGAGAAGTTATCCCAATGGAGAGAGAAAACTAGTGGAGTGTTCCAAGGTTCTGTGTTGGTCCCAATCACATTCCTGACATATGTAAATGACATGTCCGAAGGGTTGAGTTGTTATGAGTTTATCTGCAGCATTATGCAAAATTTATTAAGCAGATGAAAGGGATAGACTGTTTCATGGAAAAGGTAAAGGATCTGGATAAGCACTAATTGGAATCAAACTTGGGAAATAGATTTTGATGCTTATAAAAAGTCATGCTTTAGACCGGGAGTGAGTGAGTGGCAAGAGGCCACCGTACAGTACGCATTCAAATGGGAGAAGAGATAAGGCAAAGAAATGGACCATGATGTGACTATACAGGATGACCTATCACCATAAAAACAACCATGATTACTGATGGACGTTACGGTTTACTGACAAATATAAGTGCCTTTTAGTTATAAGGATGAAGAGTGTATAAGCCCAATATTAGAATATGCAGCAATGATCTGGTCAACCCACTTAAAAAAAAAAAAAAATAAAAAATAAAAAAAAAAAATAATAATAAAATAAATAAACTGGAGAAATACAAAGGATAGCCACAAAAATGATACTGAGCTTGAGAGACTTGCCTTACAAGAAGAGACTACAAAAATTGAATGTATCAACCCTGAGAGAGAGGAGGGAGAGGAGAGTTGATCACAATGCTTAATGGAGCAGGGGGAATAGAGTGAGTGGGTTGAGGGAACCTCTTTGTGAGATAAGGGAAGAACAAGAGATCAAATTCAAACTGAGAGTTGATTCCTGAGATGTAAAAGAAATTTGTTTTTTGAAGTACAGCTAAAGACACTTAGAATAATTTAGAAGAGGAGGTGGTACAAGCAAGGAGAACATCCAGGAATTTAAATCTAGACATGATAAAAAGACTTCACACATAAATGACACAGGACAACAGTAGTGTAGCACAAATTACCAGTACATAGTCTATAATTATGTAAATACACTAGTTTGTCATGAACTGGGCAAACTTGGGCAGCCTGGACATTGTTACTCCTCACCCTGCCTTAGGGTGGGAAAGGAGGTCCAGATGATGATGATGATCACTAGTGCCAAATGCAACATGCAATAAAAAAATCCAAAGACACCCCAGCAAAGCATTATCATATATATATATATGGATTTTGAACTGATACTTGAACCCAAGTAGAAACAGACATTATGCATGTCTTACAACATAAATAAGCTACCCAAGTAGAAACAGACATTATGCATGTCTTACAACATAAATAAGCTTGATATACAGTAAGACTACTTCGCTCTAACATCTAGTCATCCTACAACAATGCTGTTACCCTGACATGCAACGAATCTCCAGCTCATATCAAGCATTATTACACTTTCATCTTATATTCTGAAAAACTATACAGAAATCAGGATTCGTTGTCAGTTTGAATTTTTGACATACTGTACTTGAAGTTATGCTGTGACCACTATCCAATCTAACCTAAAATACACAAGTAGATTCCATTGTACGTCAATGAAAAATAATGAACTGATGCTGAATACTGTGGTGGCATGTTATCGTCATGTATGTTTATATGGAACACACTTAACTTTAACAAAAGGCAACCTCAAGTCTACTTCCAAATAGACTAGGAGCCCCCACAAACTGGAAAAGATGCCACTGCTCGCCAGATAACTTAATGTAAAATGCAAAAGTGTGGTCAACTTGAATTACCTTCTATTATACAGTTTTTTTGCTACTTTACTGAAAATAGGATATTTACTGATTTATCTACATATAATACTGGAGAAAAAATGGTTTATTTATCAAAATGTAACATAAATGGAAGATTGTCATTTGCATCTATCTCAGTTTAGGAACAGTCTACATGTGATTATTAACCTGTGGATTGTGAGCCACAGCTCAGGCTGGGTAGCATGGCATTGAGAGCCACAGCTCAGACTGTGCTGGCCGTGCATCACCACTAATTACTCCACCCCTACACAAACTTACACATGGTGCTATGCAAAGATGGAGAGAGAGAGAGAGATTGTTTTTTGCACCAGATGATGCCCTGGATGTTTATCTACAAGTTTATAATAAACAAAAAACTAAGAAAAAAAAAAAACTTTTTTCTCCATTTTTTGTGCTGAACGGAGTGGGATAAAAAAAAGGTAATTGCACAATCCATGGGTTAATATGTTACCTGAGTATTGATTACTATTATGTTTTTAGGTGTTGGATGTACATTTGCAATGAAAAATGGTAAATGGGTACAATGAAATTGTATATTACATAAAAAATGAAGGACGTATGATACATCAACAATCGAGGATCGTATGAACCCACTGAGCTCTATCATGTGGAGAGGCTTTCTCATGGGTACTTTGGAGTGAATCATGGATCAATGTGCTTTAGCAGATGTGGAAAAATGAACTGCAGCACAAATGTGATGTTTTCTCAGAGCAAGAGGAATACCTTGCCTTTTAAAATTTTGGTTGCTGATCTCAGCCCCATGCGATTTCGGACATACAATACTGTACAGTACTTATTATTATTAAGCGTATAATGGATAGAATAATGTCAATATTTGCCAAATGAAAGATTACAATCTTTGGAAACTGTATGATAAATTTTCCCAACAACTGAGATTCATAACACTTGGTAAAAAAAAGTGCTGAATGCAAACACACCCAACAAGTTTTCATGGCTTCTTGTAAACTCTATGAAGAAATTTTCACAGTAAATCTTATGTAGAGCATCAGTTAAATATATAAGATGAATATAATACTGGTATAATGCTTTATGGATGAGTAATAATCTGTACAGAATTTTTTAAAAAGATACACCAGCTCCAAGTGGGTAGTGACCACATGCTATGTAGTGATTCGGCAAACACTGGCAACTTTCAGGGGTTTGTAGGGGCTCCTTCTCTTTATAACATCATCACAGCCAAGCGAGATGAACTACATGTACATATCACCTCTTCCTTACCAGTTTATTTTGCATACTACACTAAAATTCTCTTCATTATTACATATATGTCCATCCATCCATCATCCAATCCTGTGTTGCCCCATGAGGAGTGTAGGAGCCCGGGGCTAAACAAGTTGGTCCCGACATTTAAGATGAGAGTGAATGGTACTTATATAAAACAATATTACAAAAAGTCCGCATTAACAAAAACAATGAATTAGAAAGTGCATAATGATGCCCAAATCACAAACCTTAAATCACAAAGTGAAGTGAATTTTTGTTTTTTCATCATGGAATGCCTGTGGTTAATATGTTCAGTCAGCCTGCATCACACACTGGTACTACAGAATGCGGTCAACAACCACACTGGAAGGCCAAATACATTCCACCATTGTCAAGTATAGCATGCCCTCGTCTTACAACTGGAAGGTGTTTCTAAAAACAGACTGTATAGTGAATTTAGCATTTGCATTGATGGAGTGTGTGGTGAAATGCTGAAGCATGGGAGAGAGATAGTAGCAGAATGGATGTGGAAGATGTGCAGATTGGCCTGGGAGGAAGGTAGAGTCCTGGAGGATTGGAAGTCAGGTATAATTATTCCCTTGAACAAAGGAAAAGGGGGAAAAAGAAGTGTGTGGTAATCATACGGGCATTTGTCTTCTTAGTATAATAGGAAAAGTGTATGGTAGGATGCTAATTGACAGAGTTAGAGAAAGAACAGAGGAATTAGTTGGAGAACACGGAGGCTTTAGGAAGGGAAGAGGTTGTGTAGATCAGATATTCATTCTTAGATCTTTAATGGAAAAGTTTCTAGAGAAGGGAAAGAAGTTGTATGCGGCTTTCATGGATTTGGAGAAAGCATATGACAGGGTGGATAGACAAGGATTGTGGAAAGTATTAAGAATATATGGAGTAGATGGAAAGTTGTTGAATGATGTGAAGAGTATGTATGATGGTGCTAAGGCTGCAGTGCATGTGGATGGTGAATTAAGTGAATTTTTCTCTTTGGAGGTTGGGTTGAAACAGGGATGTGTCATGTCTCCATGATTGTTCAATCTGTTCATGGATGGGATAATAAAAGAGGTACAAGGTAGGGTAGTGGATGTTGGAGTGGCCCTGGTGAGAGAGGATAGTGTTTGGAAACTCCCTGTACTGTTGTTTGCAGATGATACTGTGTTGTTGAGTGAAGACGAGGGGGAGCTGCAAGGCTTGGTGGATGAGTTTGGGAGAGTAAGAAACGGAATCTAAAGGTGAATGTAGAGAAGAGTAAAGTGATGGTCTTTGAGAGAGGTGAAGTCAGTGAATGTACAGCGAGGTTGGATGGTAAGGAATTGGAAAATGTGAGTACGTTTAAGTACTTGGGTAGTGTGATGAGTAAGGATGGAGGTTTGGAGGGTGAAGTGCTTGAAAGGGTACAGCAGGGAAGAAAAGTTGCTGGTTCTTTGAAAGCAGTGATAAGAAACAGGGAAGTGAGCATGGAAGTGAAAAAGTTACTACATGACAGTATTGTGATACCAACCCTAACGTATGGAAGTGAAGCTTGGACGTTGTTGGAAGGACGCAAGTCAACAGTAAGAGCAGTGCAAATGAGTTATTTAAGAGGAGCCTGTGGAGAGACAGGCTGATGAACGAGGATATAAAGAAGCGTTGTGGTGTGGATGTGGATGTGATAGGAAGCGTTATGAGGAACATACTGAGGTGGTTTAGACATGTGGAGAGGATGGAGAGTGAAAGACTGACGAAGAGAGTGTATGTGAGTGAGGTGGAGGGGGGAAGAGGGAGGGGGAGGCCGAGGATGAGATGAAGGGATGGGGTGGAGAGGTATATGAGAGAGGGGGGGTGTGAGTTGGGAGCAGGGCAGTGAAATGGCGGGGGGACAGGGTGACATGGAGGCGATTTGTTTGTGGCCACCCCAAATGGGATTGAGGCGTCTGGCAATAGACAGATAGATAAGTGATAAAGCAACTGCATAATGAGAAATTAGGCACTGTAGCAATAAAAAAAAAGGCACTACAATGATAAGACTGTATAAGCAATCAATCATAAAATGCAGGTCTACTTAAAATGTCATCATCAAAAGTTTGGGTCTATGTCCCACTTTGCTAATTCAGGTTTAAGCATACCTGTACAACCCTAAGTCTCCAAAGCCACCTATAATATGACCTGCAATCAAAACAGAACATGACACTCACCGGCCAACCTCAATACAGAAGTCTCCCCTGATGGTGCCAGGCTTAGAGTCAGCAGGCCTGGTTTCACCCATCATGGTGCGTGCGGTCTTGACGATACCGGTGCCCTCCCAGCACATGGCCACCAGGGGACCCGATGACATGTACTTACACAAGCCAGGGTAGAATGGCTTGTCAGCCAGGTCAGCATAATGCTTCTTCAGGTGATCTTCACTGGCCTGCAAGGAGGAGAGTGATATTCTGATAAGCATATTAACCAAATTTTTCCACAGCTGTAGCAACTTAGATGTATCATGCTATTTACTGTAAATTCCTGTGCACTTTACAAAAATGGTAACTCAAATGATACAGTACTACATGGGTTAAAGGGATCAAGTGAGGCCTGGCTGTATTGCAATGAATGAAAATTTTAAATGAATTCCAAAATCTTATTGTAAAAAAATCTGATTTAAATGACAAATGTCTAAACATAGAGTATGCTGTGGCTTGTTACTTCCCCCCCACCCCCTTTTAATTGTCATGTTTATTTCATTCTGCTACAGTGGTCTCTCAGCTTGAACAAATTAGAAAGGACTTTGAATAATGAACTCAATACATCTTGCTCTACTCTGGGTATCACCAGATTATATTTCAGCACGGGAGAGACCTCTTGTAAAGATTAATCAAAACATTCAACAAAAAATTATAGAAGTATAATAAGCTCTCATTATAAGTTGACCTCTATTTATTATTTTTTTACTTTATGAACTGTATTTAAAGTTTCCTGCTACCTATGAAACTAAGGTATATGTTAATGAGACATGGGGCCACCTCTCTCTCTCACACACACACACACACACACAAAACAATAATAATCATAATAATATAACAAAAAATAAATATAAATATATCAACACTTTGGACTGTTTAAGAGATATTATGCAGGCATAAAAAAAAAAGGGCATTTTAGAGTGTGGGGCCAATCCATTAATCAAGTTAAATTACTGTACTTTTATCACAGATGAGGTCTGATTTGTGCCAAAATGGTGACTACAGGAATGGTGCCACTGCAAATTTAAATTTAATCTGTACGAGCGAAGCTCTCAGAACCTGAAGCAGCTCAGAAAGGCTGCGACATTAATAATAATACTGTACGGTAATAATGATTTGAAAAAAGTAGTCCCATATCTCTGTAACAACTACCAGAACTGATTACCAGTCTCCAAGTTACATTATCTGAGAAAAGAACCTTTACCTTAGTGATACTGTATTGCACAATATTTACACTACTGATCAAAAACTATATACATATATATCATTAAGATATGATTGTAAGTTCTCTCAGTATCACCCCTAGTATGAAGTGTAGGCGTGAGTTGCAACGAGAACTAATCACTCTAGGCATTAAGAACATATAACCACAACACTGAACAGTCAGCATTTTGGCCGATAAATGCCATACTTCTATTCAAATTACATCTTAACTAAAGCTGTTGTCACCCTAGATTCATCTGAACATAAACCAGGTGAACTACAGACAGTCAAACATCCTCCGTTTGAGGGAGATAGTGAAAGTTCCAAGGGATGTTTGTATAACTGGGCAGCTGTAATGCTTGCAAACAGCAAGTTTTGAATTTAGGAACCCAACTTGTGACATTATTGCCATGATAAAGCAACCCAATTTGTAATGACATTACTGTCACACCAACCTTTACATACCTGATCAACTAATAACCTGAACAATACTTTTGTCAGCTAAAAAGGCTCATTATTAACTACTACTTTTATTGTTGCATATTACACCTCAGTTAGGTTGTAACTGGTGGCAACCATCAACCTTTCACTCGATGGAGTGCTGCATACTCCTTCCGTCACCTCTGTCATTCATTTTCTGTGTCTGCCCTCCTCTCTTCCTATTTCTCTCATCCTTTCTGTCACTTTCATTACTCCTCTCCACTTCAGGTGGTTATGTATTGAATGACAAGCCTAATGACTTCCTAAAACCCTGGAAACCATTTACAGTGTTGGGTGGTCACCACCTAACCGAATGATGTGGAGCCTACTATGGATTGGTGCCCCTGTTTAACTGGGCATAGACATAAATACGACATCAACCCAGTAACTACACTGCCTTATCGTGGCACAGCACTGTCCACCACAAGGGAACATCAGCGCACAGGACGATCCTAAAAGGGTGGTAGCTTGCCTGTACTGTTTGCTTGGCCAAACAGACCAGGGTTACTCAACACCATCATCGCCTCAGTGTTTTAAGTAATTTTGCTATGGTCACAATGCACAAAGAAAATACTGTACTGGTAATATACAGTACATTATAATGTACCAATGAGGAATATATGTTAGCAACTTCAATGATGAACCTGTAACTGTAAATGTTTAGACAAAAAATGAAGCTCGTGTACTGAAAAAACTAATGCCTTGAAATTGACAATGTGCAGTACCTTAAAGTGCATTCCTGCCATTGTCACAGAGTTACATTCAGATTTGAACTTTTCAAGCTTATGGTGCTCAACCTTCTTTAAACCTTAGGCTGTACCACACCCAACAGAGAGGATATCTATGGTCAATGATTTGGGAAAAGTGACCTTTTTCCACTCAAAAAATTTCTTACAATACTAATTATACACTTAAATTATATGCAAGTTTCAATGAAGTAAGAGAATAACTTTTTTGCTTGATTAAATGTGTAGAGACTGAATGCATGCTTCAATCTGCACCTCCCATATTCTCCCTCTCCTCATTTATTTTGAAATTTCTGTAACATTTTGATTGCTCTGGTGTGATTATGATATATCAGTCCTACTCCCACTAAAAAATATGTTGTTTAGGACTCACACAGGATGAGAGGAGACAAAGCAGAACCACCAACTGGCTGGAGAAATGTGTCGCACATCCACTGCCTCACTATTCACCTCTTTGGATTTAACGAAAAGGGTACGTGTGAGCGAGTCCGAAGATGGGGGGAGGAACGGTGGATAGATATGGTTAACGACTGCATGAAAGAGGTACAGAAGCTAAAGAGCCTAGGGAACTAACAAAGAATTGAGGTTAGCAGGTGGATTTTGTACAGGAGTGTATGATAAGGGTTTGGGATCACTTTTTCATTTTTATTAACTGGAACACTCACTGGCTTGACTCTTCCCTGATAGGTAAGTATATACGGTATACTGTATACTGTATGAAGCTATATGTGGACAACTGTACCTAATAGGAGAAGCCATGATTCCGAGGGCTTGAATGATAATGTGTATAGTTCATTACACTGGACAATCCACTGATTAGTTATCTCACTACTGTACTGTATTCTCTCTTGGCTTTCTGTACCCTACCTCACCCCTACTGTATTCTCTCCTCCTGGCTTTCTGTACCCTACCTCACCCCTACTAAGGATAGGAAATACTTGAGAGGTATACTTATCGGTTTTCTGCCCATACTGCTTTTTCCCACGAAACTTAGGTTTATCAGATGGATTTTGATGTGATTCATTCGATTTTGAGCATCATTTCTGTCGGAAATAACCAGATTTTGATATGACCCCCCCCCAACCCCCTGCAATAATGGGGGATCTTTGGGGAATCGGGGGTTTTAGGGAGGGGAGAAACAGAAAATGGTCATTTCCGACAGAAATGAAGCTGAAAATCGAATGAATCATACCAAAATCCATCGGAAAAACCTAGGTTTCGTGGGTAAAATTCGAAGCTCAAACTTATCCTAACCTAAAACCTAACCTAACCAAACCTAATCCAACCTAACCTAACCAAACCTAATCCAACCCAACCAAACCCAAACCAAAGTAACCTACTATTCTAACAATACATCATCTTTCCTTACTCATCAGATAGGGACACTGAACATGTAGGGGCAATACACCGTGGGACCTAAGAAATTCGATGCATGAATCGTTGTTTTCAAAACACCCTTGAAAAATGCGCCCGGGAACCGAGGGACACCTGCTGCACTGTACCGCAATTTCTACTCTGATTTTGAAATGAAAGCGGGAGGTAGTGGAGGGAGCAGCGCAAACACTGATTGGCTGTAGGTGATGGCTGTGATTGGCTTGCTTCTCGCCAGTGTTGAGAGCTCAGTTTGAACCAAATTTCGTTGAGCTAGCAAGTCATCCTAGCTGGGTTGGAAGGGGGAGGGTGGGATGAGGACACCCAAATATTATTGTATCTTCCTTAAAACCAATTTGCAATGGAAGTGTATAAGGAAAATGTTGATGAACTTGAAGAGATGATTACGTAGAACATAATAAAATTCACGGGAATGATTATGGGCAGAAAACCGATATTATCCGTTAAACATTCACTGGTATAATACATTAGCTGTACAGTTTTAGGTATATGTCTATCAATCAAATTCACAGACAGAGTTTGGATGTTCAATTTGGCATGTTAATAGCCTAAGGTTAGGGGCAGTTACTGTTCTATGAAGGTTCCACTTCTCCACAACATGGTCGAAAAAAGAATAATTTCAGTGTTGGACCTGAATTTTGTAGCAGATGGGTACTGATGTAGCTTAAAACTGCACAAAATAAATGGTGGGCATAATTACAGCCTTTGTTAGTTGGGTGTCATTCCAGAATACCAGAAAATGTATGCAGTAAAGCCTACTTCAGATGAGGGCAGAATCCATAGCAAGCCATTAATTTCACATAATTTAATAAATAAAACAAAATACGCATTGCATCCAGCATATAAACCATCATCTCAAGGTCTGGGCTATCAGTAACAGCATCACTCCTCTCACTCCATCACTGTCACGTCAATGTCACCTCATGCATCTTCATCCATCCTCACCATTTCACACAATCTATAACCCCATTACACATTAACCTTAAAATACGCCACGATATATAAAACACAATGAAAGTTACTGATTATTTCACTTTTATCCAGCCACAAAGAAAAAAAGTCAACACGGTTTAAATGTCACCGGCGTCCCTTCCCCTCCCCCCCCTGCTCAACCACCTTACTCCTTTAATCTCCTCGCCGGCTTCAGCTTTAATATTACTTTCTCAGTATTACTGCTCTCTATAACTTACTATAAATCGCAGCAATCTGTGGTCTTGAATGTTTAAATATCTGTGTAATATTACGTAACTACTAGCTTAGGTACTATGCCTGGCTGTTAATTTCCAATAATCTAAGAATATTTTACGTATGTAATTACCATACGGTGCCCACACATTATTGTGCAAAGGAAAATGACGTAATTATGTACTTTAACATGAATTACAAGCAAATGTGTGGCCACACGAGGCGCTTTGATACAAACTAGTACTATCGCACAGTACTTCCGTATTGAACAGGAATAAATTAGGAGGTCATGAGAGTAATTATGCATGATGTAAAGAGGGGGAAGAACGTAATTACATTCTAAAATATGAAGTGAGGACTTAATATGGAGGATACAAGAGCCGCCATGCCTGACCTGCATAAACTTCATGCCGACCATCTTGAACCCCTTGGCCTCGAACCTCTTGGTGATCTCGCCGATGAGGCCGCGCTGGACACCATCGGGCTTCACGGCGATGAAGGTGCGTTCCCGAACCATGACTGACAGCGGAGTGAGGAATTGTGCGACTACAGAGAGGAGGGACGTCAGGCACACCAGCATCAGCAGCCACCGACCGGGCAGGGACTGATGCCGGGACCTTTTCTCATTCACCTTCCGCCATTAACACCGGCCTTCGCCACATTCTCAATTACTTACTGTTTTATCTTTCTCTGCAACTCATATAGCCCTAATACAAAGGCTTCAACAGCTTTTAATTTAAAAAAAAAAGTAGAACGGACCTTCGATGTTGTTGAAATGTTTGTTTTCTTTAAATATAGAAATTTTTTTTATTCCCGACTGGAAACATCCTTTAATTCATTAATCATTAAATGGTCGATAAATGCTTGTTGATTTTGTATTAGAGACCGTTATAAGGAAAAAAAAGAGTAGAGATTATTGGTGTTCAGCTTTAAAATGGAGGCACACGGCATAATCTTCAATCAAAATCATAGAAATTTTAATACATTTATGCATGACCACCATCAACCATTGCTTTATGTATGGAGTAGTGTACTATTAGTTTCGCTACTTACATTTTTTTATGTTTATTTTAGAAATTTTGAATGCATGTTTATTTACATGATGGAAAGGGACTGTTTTTTATCTATCAGCAATTAAGAATTCTGAATACTCGTTTACAGCGTTATTAGTAGTGTTTCACCTGTGTGTAGTGTATGTTGTATTTTAATTTGTCTAAATATTAGGGATACTATAATAAAGCCATCACTCACCGTGTCACATTCATAAGAGGTACTTTGACGATTGTAGGCAATCAGATTCTAATCCCTTTCATGATACCAAACACAGCCAGACCCACCAATTTGTACACGTGAGGTGAGGTATTCACATACATTGCATTATTCTTAAAAGCAGAAAATATTGTATTTCACTGATTTATTGTTTCATTTTGAAAGCTCAGTAGCGAATTTGCCTAATCATATTGGAAATATACGAGTGAATGCTCAGCAAATCGCTGTCTGCTGAATGGAATACGTTCATCGACACCTCTGTAACAACGGTGGTGGTTTTAATTTCCAGTGTGCATGTTTATTTTGAGTTACCTTTAAAAATTAGAAGGATAATAATTGCAATAAAAGTAGGCTGAACATGAAGAAAAGGAAATTACAGAATTAAAGACAAACAGACCGATAAATGTGTGCATTACTGAAGCAGCAGAAAGGCCTTACCAATTCAATTCATATTCCTCCAGTTTGTTTTTTGTGTTTTCTTCTTTTACTGTTTTCGGGGTTGTAAACTACCATTTCCTGCAGAAAAATTTCCCCCATTATTATCTTGTTCTTTAAAACCATACCTATGATTGTTTGCTTCCAGTGCAATGGAAGAAACTCACTCAGCATACTCAAAGGTGGATTTCATTTTCCCAGTTTCCCAACCGAAGCTTAGTTTAGGTTTGGTTAGGTTAAAATGTTAGGTATGGTTAATCTAGGTTAGGTTAAATTTTGTTAAACACTAAAGACAGTCCTTTCCGCCATTATGCTGACAAATCAAACGAATTGTCACAGAGGAACAGCTTACAGCGTGCAGAGAGATTTAAAAAGTAACTTTTATTTACCATCCCAGAAATAATTGGAAAAATATAACAGACCATTAGTAAGAATTGATTTGGTAAGGTGTTTCTAGGTGGTGGCGACCATCATCCACTTACTTGATGTAGTGCTGCCTACTTCTTCCTTAGCCTTTATCATTCTTTTTCTGTGCCTGCCTTCCTCTCTTCCTATTTCTTCCATCTTTCCTGTCACTTCTTATTGCTTTTCTTTCCTTTACAGGTGGCTTTACATTGAGTGACAAGCCAAATGGTTTCCTGTAAGCCAAGAAACCATTTACAGCACTGGGTGGTAAGCATATAACCAAACCATACGTGCTCCCTACGTGTCAACAAGTGGGTTGGTGGAGGGTTAGTGCCCGTCCCTGTAAAACAAATACCGTAATTCAAAGTCAAATGGCCACCCCATGCGGGGTTATGGCGTCTGGCAATAGATAGATAGTTTCTACTGCTAAAAGTAAAGCATATGTTTACCCTCATCTTCCCCTTCCCAATATACCTCTGAAGATCAGGATAAAAGATTGGTAGCTGATTACCTGCGGTGGGATTCTTAGATTTACGTTCGATTTCCTGTCGTATCTTAGATATGTTTTTACAAGAAGAACTAGACAAGGGAAGTTTTTCACCCCTTTCCTTGGTCTGCAGAAAACAGTTATAACCTGCAGTAATTTTAGTCTCATAACTACAATGTATTTATGAAATTTGAAGACAGGAAGATTCATTAGTTACCTTGACCCTCATGCAAATCAAAATATGAGTTACACGAGGAAATTGATCATAATTTCATTTGTGTATCCCACATCCCCACAATGTTGTTTCTGCTCCAGATGAGTCTTGTCAGTTTTGATGTATGATGTAACTCAGTTATGTACATCATGTACAAGAGAAAGTAGTCCATACAAAGAGCATAGAACAGTTGCAAGAAGATGGAAAAAGGGCAGAATATATGAGAGATATGGAGGAGCACTTGGGTAAGTGTGATTTGGAGCTGATGGGGGACATGGAAGGTGTGTGCAAGATATTCACAGAAGAAACCTGTGCAGCATGTGAGGTGGTGTGTGGGATGAAGAGAAAATGAAAGGGGGTGCAAGGAATAGCATGGTGGAATGAAGAGGTGAGACAGGCTGTGGTGCAAAAGAAAAAAGCATGTAATGAGTGGATGAGAAACGGGTGTAGAGGAAGTTGAGAGTTGTAAGAGAATTATATGTAGAGAGGGAGAGAGAGGTGAAAAGAATAATAAGAGAGAGTAAGAAAAGAGTGGATGAGGAATTTGGAAGGAATTTGAGTGTAACATGAAGGGAATGTAAGAAAATGTTCTGGAAAGAGGTAAAGAGAGAGTTAGATAGGGTGATAAAGATTTAAGCTGGAGAGTAAATGATAAAAATGGTAGATTGGTAGTGGAGAAGGGAGAAAAGTGAGCAGATGGAGAGAACACTTTAAGGAATTGTTGAATATGGAGATTTTTTTTTTCCCCCCCAATTCTGGGCATAGGCTTCACAGCATGCTCCCAAGGCCCAGTAGTCCTCCTACATACCATACTGTACACCTCTACATGTCACTACTTTGGCACTAACACCCATCGTCCATATTGAATACATGCTAGCTAGGGCTGTCTCATACAGGACTGGTGTATTGGTATTAGCCAGGGTGTTTTTACGACATGTCGGTGGGTCGTCTGGTAGATCAGTAAAGTCTGCTTTGATTAAATTCAAATCCTTTAAACTGTTCCCTGTCCCAGCAGGGATTTGAACCTGGGTCCGGTAGGACTGCAGGCCACCTCTCTACTGACTGAACCACCGCCTCCCCCAAATGAAAGTAATACGAGTATAAGTGGCTTGGGAATGGCTTGGAGAAGGAGGGAAGTGAAAAGAGGGGAAGAAATCAGTAGTATGGAAGTAGTGGAAGCAATGAAGAAAATCAAAATGGGGAAAGCCCCAGGAGTTGATGGAGTGTGTGGTGAAATGCTGAAGCATGGGGGAGGGATAGTAGTAGAATGGATATGGAAGATGTGCAGATTGGCCTGGGAGGAAGGTAGAGTCCTAGATGATTGGAAGTCAGGTATAATTATTCCCCTGTACAAAGGAGAAGGGGGAAAAAAAGTGTGTGGTAACTGTAGGGGCATTTGTCTTCTTAGTGTAATAGGAAAAGTATATAGTAGGATACTTATCAACAGAGTTAGGGAAATAACAGAGGAATTAGTTGGAGAACAACAGGGAAGTTTTAGGAAGGGAAGAGGTTGTATAGATCAGATACTCTTTCTTAGGTCTTTAGCAGAAAATTTTCTAGAGAAGGGAAAGCATGCGGCCTTCATGGATTTGGAGAAAGCATTTGACAGGGTGGATAGACAAGGAATGTGGAAAGTATTAAGAATATATGGAGTAAATGAGAAGTTGTTGAATGCCGTGAAGAGTATATATTAGAGAGCTAAGGCCGCAGTGCATGTGGATAGTGAACTGAGTGAATTTTTCTCTTTGAATGTTGGATTGAAACAGGGTTGTTCAATCTGTATATGGATAGGGTTATAAAAGAGGTACAAGGTAAGGCAGTGGATGTTGGAGTGACCCTAATGAGAGAGGGCAGTGTTTGGAAACTCCCTGTACTGGTGTTTCCAGATGATACTTTTGTTAAATGAAGTCAAAGGGGAATTGCAAGGGTTGGTGAATGAGTTTGGGAGAGTGTGTAAGAAACAGAATCTAAGGTGAATGTAGGGAAGAGCAAAGTTATGGTCTTCGAGAGAAATGAAGTTACTAAGTGTATAGTGAGGCTGGATGAGAAGGAAATGGAAAATGTGAGTGCATTTAAGTACTTGGGTAGTGTGGTGAGTGAGGATGGAAGTTTAGAGGGTGAAGTGCTTGAATGGGCACGACAGGGAAGAAAGGTTGCTGGTTCTTTGAAAGCAGTGATGAGGAACTGGGAAGTGAGCATGGAAGTAAAAAAGTTGCTGCATGGCAGTACTGTTATACCAACCTTAACATTTGGATGTGAAGCTTGGACCTTGTTGGAAGGACACAAGTCAAGAGTGAGGGCAGTGGAAATGGGTTATTTGAGAGGAGTGTGTGGAGTTGCATGGAAAGACAGACTGACAAATGAGGAAGTGAAGGAGCATTGTGGTGTGGATGTGGATGTGATAGAAAGTGTTAGGAGAAATACATTGAGATGATTTGGTCATGTGGAGAGGATGGAGAGCGAGAGCCTATCGAGGAAAGTGTATGCGAATGAGGTGGAGGGAGGGGGAGGCCGAGATGAGATGGAGGGATTGAGTGGAGAGGTATATGAGAGAAGATGTGAATTGGGAACAGGGCAGTGAAATGTTGTTGGACAGGGTGACGTGGAGGCATTTTGTATGTGGCCACCCCTTACAGAATTGAGGCATCTGGCAATAGATAGATAGATGTGTTTCATCTTTTCTCACCAGTATGTCCATTGCAAAATCATTGAAAGGGAGATAATTAATATGAAGGAAATTTAGGAAATCACAAAATCTGAAAGTCTGAGGCAGGCTTTTAATAATATGTAAGATACAAGTGGTATAAAACTGTCAACACAAACTGTGTCAAGGTTGAGACAGAAGAATGTAGCTTTTTCTGATAGGATGCATCCCTTTAGATTTTTTTTTTTTTTTATGACCATTCAAGCACTAGTAGTTCTATCTATATACCTAGGCTGCTTCCCCCAAGAAGAGGGAGATAGCCGAAACAGGACGACACACTCCCAATTTACTCATCCATTCAAACACATTCATTCATATCTTAGCCCCAAAGGGGAGAAGGGACAGATCCTCACCGCACAAGGGTCAACTGCACAGTGCAATAAGTGATATCCGCAGCAGGGCCCGACAGTAGAACTGGTTTACTCCTGCCACATCATAATAGACCCATCCCCTTACCCACACCTGACCTGACTAGCTGATCAGACCAAATGCAGGGGAATATCCCCTCAGGGCTGCGTCATCATTTATTCATTCACAATTTCTCTCCATTTATTTCTGTCACGCACAGCCACTCTTCCTTGCTCAACAGACATCCCTCTTGCATCCAGCGCTCTCTTCACACTGTCCATCCATCCTATTCGTGGTCTCCCTCTCAGCCTTACACCTCTCACATCAGAGCTAGTTATCTTTGTCACCAATCGCCCATTTTCCATTCTCTCCATATGCTCAAACCATCACAACACCCTCTGCTCAACTCTACCAGCCATCTCCCGAACGACTCCAGTTCTCCTTCGCACTTCATCATTTCGCACTCGATCCATACGTGTCACTCCACACATACTCCTTAGACACCTCATCTCCATTACATTCAAACTTTTCCTCTCTGCTACACCCATATTCCATGTTTCAGCCCCATATAATGCAGTTGGTACCACAACACCATCATACAGCCTTCTCTTTACATCCATCCTAAGTGAACGACATCTAAACACTTTTTTCATTCCTCCCAGCACCTCACCTACTTCATTCATTCTAATCTTCACTTCTGCATCTATTCTTCCATCCACAGCAACATGTGACCCTAAATATTTAACACACTCTACCTCCTCAAGCAACTCACCATTCAAAACTATATTCACTAGTAGTTAGTACCAAAAAATGTTAAGCCTAGGACTGCAAGAGGCAGCTATATAGGACTGTTTAGGGTTAATGATTTGTGTGTGTGTGTGTGTGTGTGTGTGTGTGTGTGTGTGTTTCAGAATTTGTTTTTTATTTTCATTTTTCATGGATTCTTTATTCTGAATTTTGAAATCTTGTACAGTACCGTACTAAGCGACCTAGTTATGTACAGTGCACCCTCGTACAATGCAAGTTTATGGGCAGCAGAAACCCTTGCATTCTACGATTTCGATTGTGTGAACCAAAGAACTTATGGGAAAAATGGTTTATGGTGGACAGCCCACCTTGGGCTTGGTCTCCGGGCCCCCTTCCAGCCTACTCTACCCTGCTAATATTTTGTCTAATATTACTTCTAGTTGGACCAACAAATAAGACAACGAATAGAACACTATGTACCTTTCTTTAAGTGACTTCTGGGCTTGCTAAGAAGGGAGGGGGTGGGTTTCCGAGGCTTAGGGCATCTACACTTGCCCTGTGGGGTGAGGTGCCCTGTTGTCACTCTCACTGTCACTGCTGAGGTCTCCTGGAGGTGCCATAAAGGCTTCAAAGTCGACAGCTGAGACCACGTTGAAGAGGTGGGTACTGCAATGATGCTAAAACGGACCACAGGATGCGAGGTACAACGTGTGTTCTCGCGGCAGTATGGAGGAGAAGTGTCTGTTTACCCAGGAAAGTCGGAAGATGGCATGCAGATAGCTGGCCAGCTGCCCACCATTTTGAATCTGGCTCGTTGCCAGGCACCTGCCTTCACGTGACTGAATGACATAGTCCAGCCCGACATTTGTAGTAATGGCGGAAAGTACATTTGTGCCTTGGAATCATATGGCTGACTTGCATGTTGTGAAATTCGATTAGCAGATTTCGCATTTGATAAAAATAAGCATTTTCTGGGCTGACCTCGCATTGTAGGTGATTCGCACCCTGTGAGTTCACATTGTGTGGGGGTGCACTGTACCCAGTTTTTCTTAGTGTTGGAATGGTCTTACTCCAAAGGTACCAATACTTTGTGATGGAAAATAGGATTTAATTCAAGTAAACCACTCAAAAAATTATCCCAGAAAACCGTGATGTCATAAAAAAATAAGATGACTCTTAAATGGCAAATTTACCATGGTTACTGTTTTCACTTGCTTGAAGACTTGCCTGGCAACTTACCATCTGTCATGTTGATTTGCTTAAATGTTACCAGTGTCCACAGTACATGCTGTTACTATTTACTGTCTGTTATATGAAGCTGTAATATATGTTGGAAATATGAAGCTGCACCCAGAGAGGGACAAGTGCCATCCTTTAAGTAATGCAGTTTTGTCTGGCTCAACTCCCACTTTTTTATTTGTGGCATGTATTCTTCCAAGTAATTTTTCTTGAGAAATATTTTCTTCTATCATCAGTGGCTCTTGAAGTAATCATTCCTAATCTTGAATGATGTGTTCTGGCTTTTTTTTTTTTTTTTTTTTTTTTTTAAATAGCTAGTTGCCCCTCTGTGGCCCAGAGAGCTTCATGTGTGCAGTGTAATTACTGCGGATAAATTTTCCTATGCAGTAACTAAAATATATAATGACTGTGTTTCAGGTCGTGGGTTGAAATTGTATACTGTAGTGTGAAACCAGCAAGGGAATTGTGAACATGTCGCCAAAATTCACAGCTAAACTTGTGGGCAAACTCGGCAACAAAAAATTTAATAAAACAAAGAAGAAAAGACTGAAATCTGGCACTCGGCCCCTAAAATCAGGAGTCATAACCATCGACCGGAAGGGAGATGTGAATGTGAAGGAGCAGCAGAATGACACGAGTGGAAAGTCACGGAAGGCAAAGAAGAGGGAGGCAAAGGCATACAAACAGATGGTGGAGAGGGAGAAGTAAGACTGTTTATCCAGTTGATTGTCAAGATTATGTAGTAGGACAGCTCTCTCTCTCTCTCTCTCTCTCTCTCTCATTGTTTTCTGTATTCACCTGTGTTTCCATTAGGGTTTGTTGATGCTTCAATGAGTCATTTAATGAGATATAAATTAAGAATAACACCAGAGTCTCTAGTAAAGATAGAAAGAAGTCAGGTAATTTAAACATTTGTGGATTCATTTAGAGAGAGGATATGCTGTTGAACTTCTTCAGCCTGAGCAATTTTTCATTATCTCTTTCATGCATTTATTAGATTGCCATACAGTATTCAGTTTAGGAGAGCACCTGGGTAGTGAATGGGTTAAATTAGTTTATATGTAACCTGCTCCAGTTTGAATGCCTCTTGAGAGTTGGATATGGTATATTAAGTTAAACAGGGATGCCTTCATGTGGTGGCACTGATATAACTATATGGAGGAGATGCTCACATATATACATCCCTTAGTCCCTTCCCTATCCCCAGAAAGGAGGATGGTGGCCTGTGGAGAAAGGGCAGCTTTGGCCTGCAGTCCATTGGGTTAATGATCAGATAAGCCTTGGGTTAATACTATTGTTGTTACTACTGATGATAAATTTTAAAAATGTCATACTGGAGGGGTTAGTATTCCATTGGCTAAGCTGGATGTATTGCAGTATATCCTCATTTTTTCTTTTTCTTTTTTAGTATCCACAGTAAATTATGGTGATATAGCCTCCTGCCTGTGAATTTGATTTGCTTGTTACCCCTAATATACTGTACAGTACCAATTGTTTGATTAACACTTCAGCTAATCTTTTAAAGCACATCCATGATGAATAATAACTGCCTGTACTATTCTCTTTTTGTGTTAACTTGGCCTTAAATTACCATCTCTGGGGCAGGTTGAGGGGAAAAAACTGTAGCACACTCTCTCTCCCACAGAGAACTGGCATTAGACCTTTTTGGAATTGATGATGATGACATATCCACGGACCCCACACCAGCCACCGTCCCCACCTCACCATCTGCCCCACCTAAGAAGAAAGTAAAGGAAATAAAAGTGAAAAAGGGAAAGAAGAAGAAGAAAGGGAAACAGATGATACCAGATGATCCATTTGACATTCATGGTACAGCTGAAAAAGAAGAGAGGCAGCCAGCATGGGTTGATGATGACGACATACAAGTAAAGTAAGTATGAATGAAATTAGGATGACCAGGTATGTATGGGTGTGAGGTGGTTGTAAGTAGAAGGAGGGGAAGACTGAGAACTCCATGGAGAGTGTATAAAGAAGAGTGATGTTTGGAAGGAGAGTTGGTGTATGAGAGTGGGTTGGTTGGAAGGAGAAAAGAAGAACTAAGGTAAGATAGGGAAGAGTGTATGAAGGAGAGTGGTGTGTTGTGTGTTTGAGAGTGTGGTGATTGGAAGGAGAAGAAGAGGAAGGCTGAGAATTAGTGGAGAATGTACGAAGGAGAGTATTGTATGTCAAGATAGGAGAGTGTATGAGAGTGAGCTGGTTGAAAGCAAAAGAAAAGGACTGATAACAAAGTGAAGAGTGTATGAAGGAGAGTGTTGTGGTGCATAAGCAGAGTTAGGGAGTATTTATGAAGTGGTTGGAAGTAGAAGGAGAGGAAGATTGAGAACAAAGTGTGTTGTGGCTGGAGAGTGGGAGACATGAAGCTGAATGTGAGAGAGGTGCTTGGAAGAAGAGAAAGACAAGAAAATGGAGAAATAAGATCAGAGAGTATATGATGAGGGTTGGTGTGTAGTGAGAGGAAAGTGAGGTACTGATCAAGCTAATATATGAGAATGGGGGTGGTTGGAAGGAGGAGAGAAGGAATGAAATGATGTAGAAAGGCATATATGGGAGGGCGGGGTGTTTTGGAAAGAGAATGAGACCGACAAAGAGAGTGGATGAGAATAGGGTGGTTGGAAAGAAAAAGAAAGGAAGGTTGAGAACAAGATAAAAGGTAAGATCAGAGAGTATTTAAAGGAAGGTAGTGTGTTGTGAGAAGAGGGAGAGAGACTAACCAAGAGAGTGTATGAGTGTTTGGTGGTTGGGAGAAGGAAAGGATGGCTGAGAACAGGATGGAGAAATAAGCTTGGAGAGTATAATTGTCATGGGAGGAGAGTGAAGGACTAACAAAGATGAAGAGGTAAGATCAGAGAGTGAGGGAGAGTGTTGTGTTAAGGGAGAAGAGTGGGAGACTGACCAAGAGAATGTATGAGAGTGCATTAGTTGCCTTTCCCCAGAGTTGTACTTTTAACCAATTTTACCTTTGACTTGGCAGAGTGAAGGATGTTGCAGCCACCAAGAGGAATGCAAAGGGATCAACAGGGGTGCAAGAGAACTCAGAGCAGCAATATAGTGAGACCCTGAGGAAGCAATTCACACAGGTCGTTGGTGGCACACCAGAATGGGCCTCCCTCGACCGGGAAGATGACGATGATAGGGAAGAAGACGGGATGCTGACAATGGTGAGTTGAAAGTTGTGTAGGATTGAAGTATCATTAAAAGATGGGACTTTATGAGTAGGTAGATTACAAATAAATTTTCCTGAACCCTGAATATGGATGACATCATAATTAGTGTATTTTTGCTGCTACCACATGATTTTATTCAATTTAGGAAGGGCATCTTGTATTGAAGGGGTTACTAAGGCTCTGTCTAACCCCAGCAGTTTGAGAAGCCAATTCTAAGTGCAGTAAAATCATCAGGAGACTGCAAGAACAAACAGAAGACATCACCAGTCTCAGTGGGATAAAAGATTGGCAATCTTCACTTTTATGTCCATCTAGCTTTCAGACATCTACTTAACTTTCTGAGCCTTGGGATGTCTCTTTTTTATTATTGTTGCCATCTCTAACAGTTTTACTCAGCATAGGATAAGACTTTTCAAACTATAGAGGTTAAATACAGCCTTAATACACTCCCTCAGTATGAGTTGCCTTACAGAAATTTAATAGTCTGATAGCAGTAAGAAGAAACTAAAAAGGACATCAGCATGATTCCTACCTACCTACCTACTGCCAGACGCCTTAATCCTGTAAGGGGTGGCCACAGACAAATCGCCTCCATGTCGACTCTGTTCCTCGACATTTCACTGCCCTTCCCCCAGCTCACACCGTCCTCATATACCTCTCCACTCCATCCATCCATCTCATCCTTGGCCTCCCCTTCCCTCTTTCCTCCTCCTCCTCACTCACATACAATCTCCTCGTTAGTCTCTCACTCTCCATCCTCTCCACATGGCCAAACCACCTCAATGTATATATTTCGTCTAACACTTTCTATCATATCTTGATTCAATGGCTGAAATTCCTACAATCTTGAAAATCAGTAGACTTCAGCTTTACCATTGGTTTAATGTATGTATACAGAGTTAACAAACTAAAAGTTGCCTGCTAACTGAAATACTGGTGTCCACAAGCTTTGATGCATTGGAGGGAGCACAGGGACTAGAGTATTGAGAGTTATAAGGGTTCATCATTACTGTAGTACTGTGAGGACGAAATGCAAAATGTTATTCTTATGAGTTGGAGTCAGGATTCCAGTGGCTTGATAAGTGAATGAATGAGACAGGCCTATTTAACTTGGCATGCTGATGATAAATTCCCTCTGGCAGTTTTTTTCATGCTGTCTAGAACCTAACTTAATCCCATTGTTGGGTGGAGAAAAAGAGATCAGGTTGATGATGGTGATGATGACTTTTCTTTCCAGGGTACAGGTGATTATCTCTCCAGAACAAAAGGTGGTGCCCTGAAGAAATCCCGGTTGTACTTCAAAAAGGTATGCAACCTTAATCATCAATCACAGACAGAGGGACCGATTATCAAAGTGGTGGAGTTCAACCCTCACCTACCAGTGGCACTGGTTGGCGGTCGTTGCGGTCTAAATGGCAGCGCCACACTCTTTAAGGTATCTATAGTTCTTTCGCTTCAACTTGGCCAAGATGATCGTCATTTTTAGCTTATTTCACATATACCAGTGGCAGAAAAAGACAGTAGTATGGCCCTACATTCTTTCCATGGAGCTTCTTTGTGACTAGCTTCATATTCTAGTGGTAATCTGTTGCAATAACTCTGTTCAAGATGGAGAGGTGGCAGTTTTAGGTCAAGTTTGGGAGGGTCTTTATTTGCCAGCACTAACTAGGTTATGAATCATACAATACAGTCAGTCCAGTCATTGTGTGCTGTCACTAAATGGGTCATAGTTTCTCTTATGCACTCACAGCTTACTTAAAATCAGGAACATAGGAACTCATGATGAGCTTTCAAGTTGCATTATGTTTGTGATGAAAATTCACCAGACTTCACATGCAACCATACAAGGGTTGAAGTTACCATGGAGAGCTCGCACAACTTTGTTTTGTTTTAGAATGTTGTTGTAGCCCTAAGCTTATCTGTAGCTTATAGTGACAAAACATTTTTTTGTGAAATATATCTTCTGGCTTTCAGCTGAGGAGTTGTATATATATATATATATATATATATATATATATATATATATATATATATATATATATACATATATATGTACAGTATATAAATAACCATATAACCAAATTTTGGCACCTGGTGGTTTAGTGGGTAATTATTTCGCTCCAATCGGATTGAGCCGGTGAGGGTTTATATCCAAGGGATGGTTGGGGTTGATTGCTTATGTAATGCCACTCAGGGATGAGTGAGGCTGGTCACTCTACTAGTACAGAGTAGTTAGTTGACAGTTTTGGTGAGGCTTCTGGAATGCATTTCCTCATTTTCTTAAGTTTCTTACGGGGAAAAATGCTTCAATATATGAAAAATCGATATACAAAAGATGTTAAAGGTACCTAACCCTTATGTTTATCGGGGACTCCCTATGTGTTTATTTGAAGAATGTTAATGTTGTGTGTACGATGTGTGTTCGGTGCTGCAGCACGGGGGGAGATGGGGGTGGGGGTGGAGAAGGGGTAGCAGAAGGTTGTGATAGAGATAAGAGTTGGGGTGGATTAGATTGGGGTGGAATGGGAGGGGTTGGGAGATTGGATGGTGTGGGAAGGATCGATGGGTTAGGCTGAGGAGGTGTGGAGGGAGTAAGAGAGGGGCTAGTGGGGGGGGGGGAAGGAGCATAAGGAGCAGGTTCAGGTGTTTGTGTATTGTCTTCTGGCTGCAAGTGTTTTGCAGGTGAAATGGGTCCAGTTCTTGCAGGAACTGCACTGAACTGAACCCTTTGTCTGTAGGCTTGAAGTGATAGGTTTTGAGCATGTTGGACGTTCGTAATTGTTGGTGGGTCCTGGATTGCTTCCGATGTCATTGACTAGAAGTCTTCGAGAAATCACCGCCTGAGAGTCATTTCTCGGTGTGGAAAAAACAGTGTTGTTGTGTATCTTGTGTTGGGAGATGTGGCACTTGCCCAGGCAGCTGAAGACATTCCCAAGTTCTTGGGCTCTGTGAGTTTTTTTTTTTTTTTTTTTTCCAAATATTGCAAAGTGTGTTTTGATGTCTAAAAACAGCCAAAAGACCGCGGAACACTGCCAAAATTAGGAGGGGTACTGTACATATAGATTGGGTATGGGTATACAGTAGTTAGGGTATGGGTACCGTAGAGGATATTGCTCCGTATCCCCTCATTGCCTGTATTCAGTCATACCTTTGGCTCTGTTATGATGAATAATCAAGGAATTACTGTATATATATGTGTACACATGTATATATAATTCTGTATTTACAATGTTAAATATCCAAATTTTGTTTGCAGGTGGATGGAATTACAAACCACAAAATTCAGTCAGTACGCTTCCCAAACTACCCGATCAGATGTGGTAAGTTCCTGGCGGATGGGAAGAAGTTTTTGGTATCATCAACCAAAGAGCACAACTTCTTTTGTTATAACATGGAGAGCGGCCAGCTTTTGAGGTTCCCCGCCAACATCAGGAACAACATGTTTGGGATAAAGGTAAGGCCACAGCTGCTGATTTGAATGTACGGTTTTGTTGTTGTTGTTGTTGTTAACCCAGACTCATCTGAATGTGAACCCAGTGGACTGCTGGCTGAAGTTGTCTGTTCTCATCTTTTTTTTAGGGAATAAGGCCATACCTGGTGTATTGAATGTACAGTTTTGTTGTTGTGTCCCCAGGCTCATCAGAATGTGAACCCAGTGGACAGGCTCAAATTGTCCTTCTCCATCCTCCTTTTGGGGAATATGGAAGTAGCTGAGGGATGTTTATATAACCAGGCATTTGAGCCACATGGTTAAATCAGTTCCACCACAGGGGATCCCTCTGTAGCACCTGTTTTGCTGTTAATCCCTTCAATCAGGTGACTTATACATATTCACATGGTTCATTCTTGTGAAGTATCATCATCATCGTCATTGTCGTCGTTGTCATCATCATCATCATCATCATCATCATCATCATCATCATCCAGACCTCTTTTCTCACCTAAGGACGGAGTGAGGTAAGATCCACATTACATTGTAGAAAAATTGCCAAATTTAGATTCATTGTTGCCCTTTAAGCTATTTTGCCACTTTCATTCTAGTTTAAAATAACAGTTAAGTTGGGAAATAATTGTGATGGTTATATATATTAGGTGGAGTCTAAATTCCGGGTGCTTGAATGGTAAGTGAATGAGAGTGTGGATAAAACAGTAGAGAGGTGGCCTGCAGTCCTAATGGACCCAGGTTCAAATCTCTGGTGGGGTAGGGAACAGTTTAAGGATTTGAATTTCATAAAACTTGACTTTACTAATCTACCAGAAGACCCGCCAACATGTCGTAAAAATACCCCCACTAACACTAACACACCAGTCCTGTATGAGACAGCCCTAGCATGTATTCAATATGGACGGTGGGTATTAGCGCCGAAGTGGTGACATATGGTGTATGGTATGTAGAAGAACAACTGGGCCTCGGAAGCAGGCTGTGAAGCTTTTGCTCAGAGTCGGACAAAAAATATATACAGTATATACTGTATATATATATATATATATATATATATATATATATATATATATATATATATATACAGTATATACTGTATATATATATATATATATATATATATATATATATAAGTGAGGGGCATGCTGTTGATAGCTTTCTCTTTCTACATTCTAAATCCTACCTCACACCATCTTTGAGTGGGAAAAGAGGTTGGGACGATGATGATGATGATAAAAATTCAGTTATCTGTAAAAATGTGTTTGCATCCCCTTTTTCACAGTACAACTTATATAGAAAAATGTGATATTTTAGAACACTTCCCTCCTGTATTGGTCATTTGATTCTTGCTACCTCCTGACCATTTTGTTCAGCATAGGAAAGACTTCAAACTGGAGGTTCTTCATAGCTTGAAGGAAATGCTGTAATTGGGTGGTAATTGATTCATATGGAAAATACATCACCAAATTGAAGGAATTTTGTTAGCTGGACTGTGGTAGCCTAGCCTCATGTCCCCATAGCTGCTTTGAAGGGATTGGCTGTTACTGTTATTTTTACTTACTGTATAGGTGGAAGGATGGAGTAAGTTGGTACGTGTATGAAAGTGAGTAGTGTGACTTGGAGGGAGGGCAGGCTGAAGGTGGAAAACAGGGTGACATGAGGCCAGTTGTCTGTGGCCACCCCATAGGAATGAAAGCATCTTGACATGAAATATACATAGATGGTGCTGTAATGCCAAAATTGGATACCTTAGTGAAGTTTGTAGTCTGGGCAGCCTGATGGTGGAAGACAGGGTGACATTAATTTGTTTGTGGCCACCCCCTCAGGGATTAAGGCGTCTAGCTGTAGAAGTTCTAGTAGACAGGTAGATAGTGCAGTAATGTCAGGATGTGTTACTTTACAGAGTTTTGCAGTCTCTCCAGGTGGGAATTTCGTCGTGACTCTAGCCCCATCCGGGATAATGGATGTGTTTGATGGCCGGGTGTTGTCACACATACACACATTCTATGCTCCAGAAGAGGTCTATTGTATCACCTTCAATGAGAACGGCACCAGGATGTACTCACATGGAGGTATGTTGCAGTGACATGGATAGAGCAGGAAAAAAATTAAGTTCTTTGATGTTGTCCCTTCCCACCCATTCTTGTCTGCTTGTTAAAATGAACTGTTGCAGTCTTATTATTAATGGGTTCCAGATTTATATGAGATGAGAACCTGGTAAACTGCAGGCTTAAGTTGTCCTTCTCCATCAGTTCACCATCCTCCACTGAGGGATAGGGAAGTAGTTGAGGGATGTTTGTATAACTAGGCAGTTGAGTCACCTTGTTACATCACCACTACCACATATGTTATAATCTGTTTACCTTTTTAACGCAAATCTTTGTTATGGGTTACCTTTTTCATCTTCATTGTCATCATCATCGCAGTGTTGCATCATGTGTGGATACCATTCTGTATAGGACTTCACAGGAATGCCACACAAATTACACTGATGTATATGTGTCTTACAGCTGGTGGTGATGTGTGTGTATGGGACATGGATACAAGGCAATGTGTTCACCGTTTCTATGATGACGGGTGCATAAAGGGTACGAGTATAGCAGCTTCTGGGTGCTATCTGGCGTGTGGGTCATCATCGGGCGTTGTCAACATCTATGACACCTCACAATTAGTCTCCAACCCCACCCCAACCCCAGTGAAGGTTCTGTCCAAGCTCCTCACGCCTGTAACATCTCTTGCCTTCAATTCCTCCACTGAGATTCTGGCAACCGCCTCACGTGAACGGGAGGAAGCCTTCAAGCTGGTGGGTGAATTTGTATATGGATTTTCACTTTTATTTATTTTTTTATTTATTTTTTTTGTTATGTGACCAACTCTGGACATAGGCTTCACAGCCTACTTTCAAGGCCCAGTAGTCCTCGTACGTACCACACACCTCTACATGTCACCACTTTGGTGCTAACACCCACCGTCCATATTGAATACATGCTAGGGCTGTCTCTTACAGGACTGGTGTATTGGTATTAGCTGGGATATTTTTATGACATGTCGGCGGGTCTTCTGGTAGATCAGTAAAGTCTGATTTTATGAAATTCAAATCCTTAAACTGTTCCCTGCCTCAACAGGATTTGAACCCGGGTCCGTTCGGACTAAGTTTCAAATATTTAGTACAATTCTCATTTCAGGTTACTGTATGCTAATGTTTTCCTGCATATGTACAGTAGTTCCTCCCACCCCTGCCTCATAGTCTGTAATCAATCAGCTACAAGCCAGTAGAACTTATTTATTTTAAACCTGGTGGTTTAGTGGGTAATAAAGGAGCTCCAATCGGATTAAGCCGGTGAAGGTTTATATCCAAGGGGTGGTTGGGGTTTATTGCTTATGTAATGCCACTCAGGGATGAGTGAGGCTGGTCACTCTCATCGTAAATGCCAGGACCAACTTTCCTAGCCCCGGGCTCCTACGCTCCTCATGGGGCAACGTAGGATTAGATGATGGATGGATAAACTTGTTTCAGTTATATTAGCATTTTGTCTGCATGTTCCGAGGTGTAATAGTGCTTTACAGTTGGTGGATACTAGAAATAGGATATTGAAAAAATTGCACGAACAGTGAAACAAACTGCATTAATGAAAGTTGTGACTTATAGTAGGTGAGTTCAAGAGATTGCACTGGCATTTTTTAATCCTCTGTCCCTTGGAATAGAGGCCAGTATGACCTTGTGAACTTGGTAGAAAAGCTTTATTGGACACTTGGTGGTGTTGTGGATTAAGGTGGTTCAGTCAGATGTGACTAATAAGGGTTTACATATTAGGGATGGTTGGAGTTTTATTGCACACATAACACATTCAGGGAAGTGACTGTTAACTTGCCATAATGTCTGGACTGAGTAGCGTGACAATGGGCTCCTCTGCCCCTGGTGGGCCCATAAAGGGTTGGATGATAGATAGATAGTTAGATAATGATAATGAGGGTGGGATTGGATGATGGGTAGATAGATAAATAATAATAACTAGTAGTAGTAGTAGTTGCTGTAGCCCCAGGTTCATCAGAAGTGTAATCCCAGTGGACAGCAGGCTCAAGATGTCCTCCTGCAGTCCATCATTCTCCTTTCAGGGGATATGGAAGGAGCTGAGGAATGACTTTATAACCCGGGTAGTTGAGGGATGACTGAATAACCCAGGTAGTTATAACCTGAGTAGTGGAGCCACCCAGATATATTGGTGCCACCATATGAAGGCATCCCTTTCTGGCACCAGACAATGATGCTCATTTTGGTCTCTTGCAGGTTCACTTTCCTTCAATGACATACTTTGAGAACTTCCCCGCGAATCACACTTTCCGTATCGTCATCCCTTTCTGGCACCAGACAATGATGCTCATTTTGGTCTCTTGCAGGTTCACTTTCCTTCAATGACATACTTTGAGAACTTCCCCGCGAATCACACTTTCCGTATCGTCCAGACACTCAACTTCTCCCCGCTGAGTGGCTTCCTGGCTGCTGGTAATGACCATGGGAATGCCCAGCTCTTCAGACTCCATCACTACAAGAGTTATTGAGGCTGCAGCAATATTGACTAATTGTGGGATGTGTGGTATCATAACAGTAGTGTGGTGTGTGGTGCCATACCGGTACTGGGACAATGACAGACGTAACAGCAGAGTGGAGGGATATGGTAGCCTACATGATATCAAGATAATGGATTGTTTGAATTAGCTGATTTAAGATTTTTGCCAAAAAATTGGGTGAGGTAGGATACAGAAAATGGGAAGAGAATTACAATAATGGGAGAACTGTCAATAGCATGCCCGGTTAAATGGGCCACACAGTCATTCATACACTATTTAAGCCTTTGGAATCCTGCTTCAGCCTCACAGCTACTTTTTTTTTTTTTCCCCATAAAGTATTTCACATACATCTGTCACACGAGTCATTTTGTCATCATCATCGTCATCTTCATCATCATCATGAGTGTTAAATCCACATCATGTGCTTAATTCATGAATCCTTCACCCATCAGGCACATGTTAATTCCTTAGCTTCATCAGCTTCCATACTCTGCACTCACAATCATTTTTATCCATTGGCCATCTTTCATCATCTCCAACTTTCAAGTTCACTCACATACCCTTTTCACCACCTTGTCTACCTGTGCTATATATCCATTCTCCCTGTATGACCATACACTGTTCTGGAAACCCTATTTTCAACACACTTCTGTACACCATATCTTTCAGTGATCACTGTTTTTTGTTGTATCAGCTCTATGTACATGGCACACATTTCTTAACAATCACATTTCCACAGCCATTACTTGTGACTTTCAGTTGAGCCAGTTTCACCTCATATGTTAACATGGGCACTGACACACCATGAAGTTGTCTTTCAGCTTCCTTACCCAGTCTCTCTTTCCTCCTCCTCCTCCTCTTAATCATCATCTGGACCTCCTTTCTCACCCTAGGGTAGGGCGAGGAGTAGCAACATCCAGACAGCCCAAGTTTGCCCAGTTCAGTGGGCTAAGCTTCCATTCACTCATCATTCAAGCCCCCGTAATCCTGGCTGTAGCTGATATGCCAAAAATTTTCACCACATTCTGTAGCTTCACATAAATGTATCTGGTAAGTCAGTCTTCTTCCTACATTACAAAATATCAGTGGATGATTTGTATTGTAGCAGTAGTTCCAACCTCAGGCTCATCTGAGATGTGAACCCAGTAGACTGGTGGCTGAAGTCCTTATCCTGTAATCCACTTCCCTCCTTTCTGAGGATAGGGAGGGATGAAATGTTACTGTAGAGTATTAAGGGAAAATTGAGGTGAAGGCAGAGATTTCTTATTTTCCATGTTGAATTAACCCATACCGCTCTGGGAAAAGAAAAAAAATTATATCCCTCTATGCTGGATGATTTTGGATTTTTTTTTTCCCTGGCTAAATGGGCTTTATACAGCAATATGAGATCGCTGGCACTAATAAAAGTAATCACTAAAGCCAGATAGTTGATTGAATCGAGTCAGGTTGATGCCACTCTACGTCTGAAATCTTCGAGCTTACTGAGAGAGCAGAGCATCTATGAGCCTGTGAAGACTCACTCATCTCGTGCGCTCCTAAATCAGTGTTGTAAGCATAATGGAGAAATGTCTGAAGTTAGCAAGATATGATATTGCCTTCCATTTTACTTTGGTTGCTTGCAATGACTTCTCAGTGTTGCAGGACGTAGATCCGCGTCACCGGCATTTGTGAAGGGGATGTGCTGTAGGTCTACGTCACTAGCGTGGTACAGGTTAAGGAACACATATGGCAGTCAGATGTATATATATTTTTTCATCAAGTATAATTACTTAATGAAATGTAAATTATTTGTTAATAAAAATGTTTATAAAGGTTATATGTATATTTTAGTTTAGAAAATAAGTGTAAAAATGATTAATGGTAATCACATTTTATTGTTGGGGGATTCCTAGGGGTTAAGGCATCAGTGATGATGATGGTGATGATGATGATGATGACTAGATGATTTTACTCTACTTGGGCAGGGCCTTTGTTAGTGAAGGTGTTTTTGAAGGTTTTATCTAACCTGTCGAGTTTGAAGTCTAAGATAAAACTGGATAATGAGAAAAAATTATTGACATCCTTAGTCGGAAGAAGCCCCAGGATATCCATGTGACCCATTGCAATGACTGATTTATTCCAAAATGAATACTTATAAATACTTATCAGATAAATATTTAAATGTGCAAATTATACCCTATTTCCAGTGTGCAGTAGCAAATTGTTCTGTCCATTACTCTTCCGTAATTAGACATTTTGATGCCCCGGGTTCAGTTTTACAGATGACAACTGTGGTTAATTGTAGGGGACTGAACTTTAGTGATACTGTACTTGGTTGTTAAATCCTCCTCTTGACCTTTGCCAGCTGAGGATGGGGTGGTGTGGGATCCAGAAACAAAGGAAGAGAAAGCAGCATGCCCAGTGATGTAAATTATTGTAATTCATATATCATTCAGGCCCTGGATGTGTGGCTCCATCTTTCAGGCTGAACAGCCTACACATGTTCAGATTTTCCTATTTTTTTTTGCAGATGCATATTTCATGCATATGCAATGAACAGCTAGTCCATCAACAATCAAGTTAATAAAGGGGTGCCAAGCCCTTGTCATTTGTGCTTCAGAACAGAACTCATTCAACCAGTTCTGTTACCTGTCATTTTCATAGTTTCATCAACTTCCATAAATCACTTTTGACACTCAGCAACTTATCCATCCATCATCCAATCCTACGTTGCCCCATGAGGAACGTAGGAGCCCGGAGCTAGGCAAGTTGGTCCTGACATTTAAGATGAAAGTGCCCAGCCTCACTCATCCCTTAGTGGCATTACGTGAGCAATAAACCCCAACCATAAACTAATAAATTGATCTCAGCAGATGGTAGGGATGAGCAAGCACATATACAACTGTATTTTTCTGTATGACTGAGATGGGCAGCACTGTTACCAGTATGGAATGCAAAATAAACAAGTGATGAAGAATTAGGGAGTTAAGATGATCAAGCAGTTAATGCAAAAATTTTAAAGCAATTACTACTTCAGCAGTCCTTAATATCACAAAAAAAATCATCTTAACTATAGGTGTACTTTTTGTTGTTGTTGCTTAACTCTGGTCTTAGTGAGTAGACGTGTTGACCACAAGTAAGCAACTGCTGGGTGGGGTCATCCTATAAGTACAGTACATACAGTGTGTAGGGAACTGGTGCCCCATTGTGACAGCTAACCTCTCCCTAGAGTTGGATCAGGGTCCTTCCCCATGGTGAGGTGCAGGGAAATATGAGGACGTTTGGTTCCTGGTTGGATGCTGCAGTTGCAGAGCTGATTTATTCCACCCAGGGTAAACAGTACCTCCATGTGTGGGCTTTTGTGTACTATAGATAGGTAGACAATTGACTGTCAAGCAAGCAGTAAATTATACTCAAATTACCATAAACCATTAGTCTCTGAGACATCAAGAAATGGAAACATATTTTAACTAGAATATTTCCTTTATTCATTTACAAAATAATGTATTTCAAATTTTAAACAATTTATAAAAGTTGCAGTTCTTATTACAGGGGATGCTTATATTTTTAAGATTTTATGAATGCACTAAAAAAAATAAGAAAAAATAAAAATATACATTAACAGACCTAAGGTGAGTGATGCAGATCAGTTATGGTAATGCGAGAAACAGGATGATAAAAATGAAGATGAAGACAGTAAGAATGAAGACATGATTCCTGGCTAACCTATTATTATCTACATTAGTATAAATGGAACTAACCTAGTGTATAGCTGAAACCAATAATCGATATCCCCTCCCCCCCAAGTCAATGTAAATTACGGGTCGTTGAATAGTCCGCTCAGATAAGGGAGGGAGAGTGATTATTGTTTTCATCTACATCACTAGCCCTTCTACTTGGCCGTGCACTATTCCATTTCTATGTATAGCATGTCCTTATTATAAAATGCCTGTTTTATGTTCTATATTGCTCCTCAGTCCCCAGTAAATCCTTGAAAAATTGTTGACTACCATTCCACTGTTACCTATAATGTTTTTTTGCCACTCCCTTCAGTTTACAGTACCAGTTACATGGACCAAGTTGTGATATTTAGTAACACATCCCCGGCATGAGGACAGCCTGTATGATACCTACAGTTGACCCTCAATTGTGCAGAACCCAAAACAACGAACTTTGAATTTAATTGACACCATCCGTAGGTCCATTTACTCCTATGGACCAACGGATGATATGGCAACAGTGTACGCTGCTTTGCAATGCATTCACTAGGTAGGTGGCCATTAGCGCACCGCCTGTTGCTTTGTCTACCTCATCAATACCAGTGCGACAGTCATCGTGTCACCACGCCTCCTAAAACTGAAAAATGAAAAAGAGTGAACCTTAGTGTAGCTCAGACATTTGAGCTAATTCGCAAGCTCGAAAATGGTTCTTCAGTGGCACATGTATGTGAGGAGCACGAAGAGTAAATTAAAATGAGTGACACAGGGGCTCGAGCTGTTTTCTAAAAGACCTACGCTCTCAGGGAAAATTTTAGTCCCAGATACATCTCAGGTGATTAACATTTGATTTGCAATTTAGTTTTCTTATAGACGTACGCTCTCAGGGAAAATAATTTTAGTACCAGTTACATCTCAGGTGATTAACATATGATTTTCAATTTAAAAAAAATAGAGAACAAACAAAATATACCAGTACTTACTTGACGATATTACTGAAGGCTGCCTGAATGCCCCCGACAGTGTGCTTACTGCCAATCCCACTGACTGGATATGATGTCAGCACACCAAAACAAACTCTAATGTATACAATTTAAAACCATATAGAGCACTGGAAGCCTAAATGAACATGCTGAAATCTAACTGGGGAGCTTTGCCCCGCCAGACCTCCTAATAATTATAACCTACCTAACAACATGCAAGTTAAAATGTGCATTAAGTAAAACTTGTGCCCTAATACTATCATGCGTTAAGAGCATTCGTTACTCATGGCACAATCATCAAATGATCATGTGATGGCAAGGGTAGGTGCAATCACAGAGCAAATCTTTATATACATCACACAGGACACATTCAATAAAATAATGATACAGGTTAGTAAAATAGCGCTCAGCAATTAAATTAAATCACTTCATATTCCGTAAAATAAAAGATGTGTGTAGTATTACCTACGATAATGGAACATCCTATTTAGGAACATTTTTAAAACACTTATAAAAATACTACAGTGGAATCTCCTTAATCGTATACTTCTAAACAGAGGATTCATAACACGCGACATCATGCAACTTGCAATATATTTCACGGAAATTATACATAATTCATGACTGCAATCTCAAAAGTGAAGATTTTCCTATGCCTCCTGTAATACATGCCACCATTACCTCACGTCTGAGTGTCTAGCCAGCTGTTAATTACTAAACCAATCATATTCAAGCATAGCACTTACTCTAAGTCAATCAAAGCACTTACCTCCCACACCAGGCATGAATCGTACATAAGCGTGGGACCCGGCGCCTGCCCAGCTCAGTCCATTATCTCCTCTCTGTTGACAGCGTGTGGTGTACGAGAGGATTTCTTCCACCCCACTCCCCATGCTTCCTCCACCTGCCCATTATTACCATGGCTGATCATAACCCTCCTACGCCTACAGCTTCTTTGAAGAAGGGGAAGATGTCAATGTTATTTTGCACCCAAAAGTTTGATGTAACAAGGAGGATTGAAGGCATTGAGAAGTCAAAGGTGCCCACCATTACGGAATCAACAAGGAAGATCTCCCCAACTGGCTGTGTTGTTTACCAACCACTGCTCCAACTGGATGCATCAGTGTATCACGCATTCAAAATCCTCATTTATAGCTTTCAGAGGTATGCTTACAAAAATGCCCAGTACCAGTAGCTGTGGTAATCCAGGCATAATAAGTAACCTGTGAATGACTCATTTCAATTGAAAATGCGGAAAGGCCCCACGATTCCACCTATATAATGACAAACTCGCAATCTCAAGTAATTTTGGTACATATGCAACGCACATAGTTAACTGCTGAATTGTGACTGCAAGAAGTGAGTGGAAAAAGCAAAATACTGTACAGTATCCTGTACCTATATTTTGGGGTAATGAAGGAAGCAGGCAGGTCGTCATCAACAGTGTTTACTGACGATCTCTCCAACTGACCGCATTGTTCACCAACCACTGCTCCGACTGGATGCTCATTGTATCGCGCATTCTAAATCCTTATTTACAGCTTTCAGAGGTATGTTTATAAAAATGCCCAGTAGGTGTGGTACTCCTGGAGTAATAAGTAACCTGTGAAAGACTCATTTCACTAGAAAATATGGAAAGGCTGTGCCTGTTTGGTAAGGAATTAAGCTCAATGAATTGATGACTCTTACGATGACACGGAGGCAGCTGAGGGCAATGATGACACTGCATCCGATGCTTCCACACTAGACTTTGAGGGGATTCTGAGGGAGGCTGATAAGAAGGAAGCGGTACAGAGGTAACAGCACAGTCGCCTTATGCTGAGAGGCTGTAGCCCACCTCAAGCCTCCTCCCTCCCCTGTCCATTCAAGCAATGTCGTCAGTCAGTCAGGTAAAAATCTTACAATATAGTTCATTTCCATGAAATATGCTAAACTAATTTCTTTACCAGGTTGTTAGTGTCTGCTGGAGACCAGTTTGATGTAGGTTTGGGGGTAACGGGGGCAACTTTTCCAAGATGACAGTTTCATAAATAATTTCCCCCATAAGCTTAGTTATTTCTAACTAGTGGAATTTGCAAATGACAATGTGTGTCTGGTCTCCTAAGACCGTTATTTAGGAGCGTTCACTGTATATATGCTGACCTATAAAAACTAGCGATGGATCCTGTCAACACTTCATTCCAGTATGATATTTGGAAATACCGTGTCACAGAGTGGGTGCCATTTTTGTTAGTGTACGTACATATTTTACAGGAACGGACTGGTCTTCCCCCCCATTAGTTCATAAAATTGAGGGTCAACTGTATACAGTATAATGTTTGGTCCGCTTACCATGACACTGGCTCATATTCTCTCCAGTTACAGCCTTCACATTTTGTATTTTTTAATTCTTGCTACCTTAGTGCTGGATGCCTTTACACTGTGGCCCCGATATAACTAGGTGATAAGCTTTCTGGTTATACACATGTCCCTCAGTGACCTCATTGCCCCCTGAAAAAAGGATGGTGAGCTGCAGAAGGAAGGCAATATCCACCTGCAGTCCACCAGGTTCATATTTCAAATGAATCTGGGGCTACAGTTACTATGAAATTGGGTCACTGATTTTCACTGGTTAGGGCCTTCACTCTGTTGACAAGTTGTGTTTAACTTATTCTTGCTACCTCCGGAGATTTTATTCAGCCTGAGACTACCTCTTGCAGTGAAGAGGCTAATGAATGTTATATCTAACTTCTCCAGTTTGAAGGCTCTCTACAAAGCTGAACACAATTGTATGGAGATAACAAGAATATAAAATGTCATCAGACTGAAGTGACTGAGGAGGCTCCCTTGCACCTCATCCCTATCAGCTTATTTTTGCATTGGATCCGTTAATATTTTGCATGTTATTCATGTAATCTGACAGTGTCAGGAAGACACTTATACCCAAAAATAATCAGCTGTAATATGCCAAATAAATCATCTGCTGATGTATTTATTAGTTTACTCTTGCCATTCCAGACAACTTCATTCAACTTAAGGAATGGCTTTTGTACTGGAGTTACTGAAGGCTGCATATAATTCCTCCAGTCTGAAAAGTCTTTCTCCACACATGAATAAAATCACTGGCGGTAGGAATGATCTATCTATCTATATACCTAGGCTGCTTCCCACAATGATACAAGAGAAAATATGTCACCAGATGTAAATGGTTATGGAAGAGGTGCTAGAAAGCTCCTAAGGTGAAGAACATATGACCCCTAAGGTTCATTCCAGTTTAGATTTACACTCGACCACAATTCACACCCTTCCACACAGGCCCATACTCCCTCACACTAACTGTTACCACCTATAACTATAGTACATTCCAAATATTACACATGATGGAATTAGACCGAAGGGGTATAGTTCATTCAAAATAGGAATGACATAATGGAGTCAGACTGAGGGAGTATGGGCAGGTGCAAAAGTGTGTGAGCTGAGGCTGAGTGTAATTCCAATCTCAAATAGATCGTAGCTTCATCCACACCAAGCAGGAGTTACTTCATTTCTTGCTCTTGCTTCTTTTTTGTTTGGGTTTGCGTGAGGCTGCTGGATCTGTCTGAGTTTTGGTAGGGTCAGGACTCAGAGAGGTCATGTCTCGCGTCCGCTTCATTTTGCTGCTTGAGGCTGGGGCTTTAGCTGTCTTCTTCTTCTTTTCAAGGGGAAGTTTGGTACTGCTGGAGCTTGCTGTTGTTGAAGTTGTGGAAACATCACTTTCGGAAGCATCGCTCTCAGATATGGATACCGCCTCGCTCTCCGTTGTTTCCGAGTAGGACTCAAACAGTCCTCCAGAGCTGCGTCGTCCTGTACTTTTCTTTTCTTTACTAACTTTCTGGAGTTCTGAGTTCAAATTCCTGGTGGTCTTGCGAATTCGGCTGAAGTCTGATTCCTTGGCATACGCTTCCGGACTCTTGAGGTGGAGGAGAAGCTTCTGTTGGCCCTCTGAGCCATGAGAATCCATTCTGGAGAATGTAGTGGAGTCTAAGTTAATTGCACTCAGCTCTTGTGTTTCATTGATGAAAGTTATGTTGCTGATGACACCTTGTTCACCATGTGGGGTACTGATAGCCCTCAGGAGCTCTTCTCTGGTCTTCTGTCTGTGTGGGGTGTGTGTTTGCTTTTGTTGTGCAAGTGGTGACTGCTGGCTGCACACTGGACGTGGATCAATGTGTGTGTCGTCCTTATCTCCTGCCGCTGGCTCACTCTGACGCTTCCTAGACTCAGTATCATCACTGTCATCTTTATTTTCCTCTGCTGACTCAGTGGCAACATTCCTAAAATCAGCAATGCTAACTCTCCGTTGATTGGCTTTGGTAAGAGCTTGTCTGCGTGGACTCTCTCCAGCTACAGACATCCTTCTAGCTATTGAGGCAGCCTTGCTCAAGCGTAGGAGCTGGTTCTTTGACATGCCAGGGGTGATAGTCTGTGGTGCTGATATGCAAAAGGGTGATGCCTTGGCCTTATCAGACTCAGGGGCCTTTGATCTCTCTGGTAATGATGGAGATGAACCCACAGCAGTGTTTCCATTCTCATCATCCTTATTCTGGTTACTACGATTTCCACTGACACTGTCCTTATCTGTTTCTGCTCTTTTCTCTCCTTCATTCCTTTCATCTCCTTCATTCCTCTTCTCTCCTTGGCCTTGTCCTCCCTCCTCCTCTTCCTCTTCTTCCCACTGCTCCTGGTCAAACCGCCTCAGGTCAAACTCTATTTCCTTGGCCAGCTGTTTATCCCCAGCCAGAATCTCCTTCACCTGGGGATGGAAGGAGAGCATATGACCAAAATTGCATCTCGGCACTATTAAATTACCTTTTTATCCCTTAGATTCTGCTGATGTATTTCTGAAACTTATTGCTATTTCCAAGCAAATTTATTCACGTATGAAAAAGCCTCTCATAATACTGTACAGGGATTAATGAAGGCTGTATCTAACTCTTCCACTTTATATATATATATATATATATATATATATATATATAAAAGCCTCTGAAATAGAACAAATCAATGGAGTGAAGAAGTTCCTTTGACAGTCAGAGTTTCTCTTGAATGGACAAAATCATCTGGTGTTAGCCCAAATAAAATTCTATGGAGTACCAATAGTAGCGAGGGTTACCTGAGTGTTTTTGAAGCCTCTGGCTGCTATCATTTCCCTATGCTCAAAACATCCAGTTTTAACCTAAGTAAAAGATTCAAGTACACCAGTTGCATTGAAAGTTAAATACTGGATAACCATTCAAGCTGGAAGAAAGGAAGACAACTCCAAGCTGTGACTGGACAAGTCTTTACCAGTCTTATGGGGGGGGGGGGGGAATTGTATTACCAACCTCCTTACTATAGTTCATTTACTTTAACTTGACATGGATGCCTTACTCCTTACAGCTCAGCTGATGGCCATGTGTAATTAGACTGGTGGATTGATCTGACTACGATACTAACCATGGAGACTCATTCCTACCTCAGAAATATAGCTCACCAAATTTCATGTAACCATAACCTATTACTGAGGTGAAAGTGGCCCAGTTTCATCAAATGAAAACAAACTGACTACAGGGGTTCCAGAATGTTAAAATGCTTTGCTTCATCTTGTAATGACATCTCCTACACTCCATGCTAAGAAATTTTTACTTTTTACAACTGTTAAGTAACTTAGATTTCCTCCTTCTTTTACAGGCCTATCTATCTATTTACTTCAAATAAACAAGCCAATAAAATATTTATGTATTGTACAGTGGTGAGAATATTATTAAATAATTAATCAAGTTGCACACAGAACAGAAATTTCAGGCTTCACCCACCATATAAAAGATGCATAGAGGTACTTAATTAATTAAGCCTGGAGTTACCAGTATTATTTAATGATAATATGTAGCTTCAGACTATTTTGCTTGCTTCAAAGTTGTGTTTGTGTCAGTTAAGGAGGCTTTGTAGCATCTCTTTCTTAGTGATATAATATCTAAATAACACAGTGTTCTCTTGTAAGCTATTAATGCCCTGATATTAATGACAAAGTTTCGTATTGTGTCATATCGTTTATAAAGGCTCCAACATGCTTGCATGCATCGGCCTTGGTCACATAATGATAACTTTTCATGCTGCTCAATCTCTGGCAGTCTCCTAATTCAGTCCCTCGTCCCTGGGGTCAAACTCTATGACCTCGTCTCAGGTCTTTTTCGGTTTGCCTCTTCCAACCATACCCAATGTTCACAGTTCCCTCTTTCTGCACCCAACTGTCATCCCCCATCCTCTCCACATGCCCAAGCCATATCAATCTACTCCTCCTCATCACAGTTCCAGTACACTCCAGTCCCACACTTCCTCTCAACTCTTCAACTGTAAACCTAGCCCACCCCAGGCCTCCCATTCAAGGACACACTACACATCCATCTAATCACTGTCATTTCTGTATGTTTGAGCCTACGAATATCCTCTTCCTTTACTAACCTGGTCTCACTACCATACAGTATTACACTCCTAACACATGCTGCATATAAAGATCCCTCAGCATGGAGGGAGAGCCCTCTCAATGTCAGGGGAAGCAGTAGCTCCCTGAACTTCTTCCAACCACTCCTTACCCTAGCCACAGAGCTAGCTCTAGCCCCACCTCCAGTATATAATAAGTCCCCCTAATAACAAAACTCTTACACACACACACTTGAAGTCAAGAAAGAGAGAGAGAGAGAGAGAGAGAATTACAAGAGTGTTTAGAATGAAATTAGTTCCAATGATTGAAATCCTTAATGTACTAGAGTCACAAATGAATGAAACAATTATTGTAGTGGAGTAATGGGAAGGTGACCACAAGCATACATGATGTCACTGCCATTACAGCAGACTGGCAATAACTGGAGCAACTGCAGTGGGACTGGCAAGGTGATCCAGTAAGTGACAACATGAGTGAGACTCGTCACAACAGATGTGACAATCCAGCCTCACACTTGTGCTGATGGTGAAAATTTTACAAGTGTCAAGTCAATATGTAACCTTTACATGCCTTATTCAATGTCTGAGCTGAGTACTTTCACCATTTTGTGGTGGATGAATGATGTTTGGTGTGTGGTCGTGCCACAACTCTGATCCGTAGCGTCAATTATGATGCTGCTCAGCTTAAGGTTCTTGGTAGGTTTCTGGTTAATCACACATCTGAATACTCTCATTAATTACTTCAAAGTATTGTGGTAGGTGGGGGGTGCTCACCATCCACACACTCGATGTAGTGTTGCTCTTGGGTGTCTGCCCTTTCCTCTCCTCCATCCTTCTTTCTTTACTTCCTCTTCTGTTTTTCTTTTCTTCGTTCTTTCCTCATCCTTCTGCCTACAGGTGACTTTACACTCCCTCTTTTGTCTTTCTTTCCTTCATTCTTTCCTCTTCCTTCTGCCTGTGCGTGACTCTACACTGAGTGACAAGCCAAATGATTTCCTGTACACCAGGAAACCATTTACTATGCTGGGTGGTAACCATACAACCAAATTTTGGCGCCTTGTGGTTTAGTGGGTAATTACGGCACTCCACTCAGACTGAGCCGGTGGAGGTTTATATCCAAGGGATGGTTGGGGTTTACTGCTCACATAATGCCACTCAGGGATGAGTGAGGCTGGTCACTCTCATCTTATGTCAGGACCAACTTGCATAGCCCCAGGCTCCTACGCTCCTCATGAGGAAACATAAGATTGGATGATGGATGGATGGATGAAAAATGCTGGTTTCCTCATTCGTTTTTAAAGGCTCCAACATGCTTGCATGTGTCGGCCTTGGTCACCTAATGGCGGCTCTCCATGCTGCACGATCCATTGCAGCCTCCCTGTTCAGTCCCTTAACCCTAAGGTCACACTTAATGACCTCGTCCCATGTCTTTCTCGGTCTACCCCTCATAACCCCACCCCCAATATTAACACTTCTCACCTTCCTCACCCAACTATCATCCCCCATCCTCTCCACATGTCCAAACCACCTCAATCTACCTCTCCTCATCACAACACCAATACACTCCAGTCCCATCCTACCTCTCAACTCTTCCATTGTAAACCCAGCCCCTCCAGGCCTTGGACGCAGGGACGCACTGCACATCCACCTAATCATTGTCATTTCTGTACGTCTGAGCCGGCGAATGTCTTCCTCCTTCACTGCCCAGGTCTCACTGCCATACAGCATTACACTCTAACACACGCTGCATACAAAGACCCCTTAGCACGTAGGAGAGCCCCCTCAATGTCAGGAGAGGCAAGAGCTCCCTGAACTTCTTCCAACCACTTCTCACCCTAGCCACAGAGCTAGCTCCAGCCCCACCTCCAGCACACAACATGTCTCCTAAATAACAAAACTCTTCCACACACTCAAGAGATTCACCAGCAAGTTCAATTCTTTCACGTCTGACGATCTCCACCTGCTCACCCCGGCACGCCGTACACATAAAATCAGCATTATCTCGCAGTCTACCTCTGATACCACTACATCTCTTATGCACCCATTTATCACACACACCGCACAAGATGGAATTACTTCCCACGCCCTTGTGGCAAACTGCACATGGCCACTCTCCCTGCCTTTGACAGTACCGCCACCAACCCTAGATATCATCACTTTTGTTTTATCTGCATTTACCCTTAAACCCTTTTGCCCCATACCATCTCTCCACTTCCTAAACCTTTCCTCCGCCTCCCTTTCATTCTCTGCAATCAACACCAAATCATCAGCATACAACAACTCCCACGGGGGAGTCCGTTTCTAAAGTCACGTGAAAGGGCTTCAAGTACCATGATAAACAACATGGGACTCAAGACTGACCCCTGATGCACACCAACATTCACGGAAAACTCATCACTCAAATCTCCATTCACTCTCACCTGGGTGTGAGCACCCACATACATGGCCATAACCACCTAACCAGCCACTCCTCCAAGCCAAGCTTTCTCATTGCCCACTTCACCACCTCTCTAGGGACTCTGTCAAAGGCCTTTTCCAAATCAACAAAAACAAAATAAAGATCCCTTCTCCTACCAATATATTTTTCCTGAAGCTGTCGAACAATGAATATGGCATCAGTGGTCCCCCTACCTGGCATAAACCCAAACTGCATCTCATCAATATTCACTCTTTCTCTAATCATACCTTCTAAAACTCTCTCCATTACCTTCATTATCTGATCTAAAAGCTTTATACCTCTATAATTCCCTCTTTCCAGGGCATCACCCTTCCCTTTATACACATTTACAATTACACTCTTCAGCCAATCATCTGGGACAACACACTCATAAATAATCCTATTTATCAGGTCAGTGACTAAACTCACCCCTATATCGCCTGAGGCCTTCAACATTTCGGCAGTCAACCCAGACACACCTGCTGCCTTCCCCACCCTCATCCTGCCTATTGCCTCACTCACAGTAGCAGTATCAATCAAAGGCCAAGGGCCAGACACTGGATCTGCTGGCTCCAAACCTTCCCTGTCCCAGTCAAACTCCTCATTCAACAACCGGTTATAATGCTCTCTCCATGCATCTTTAATATCCTCACTGTTCACCACTACCTTTCCTTCATCATTCTTCACACACTGCTCACCTATGATATCCCGATTATCCCTCTTCACCTGACCTGCCACCCTAAATATATTTTCCTTTCCCCATGATTTAGGTTATCAAGTAATTGTCTCTGTGACTCAGACTTTGCCCTGTATACCTCTCTCCTAGCCCTACGCTTGGCAGCCAAATATTCCTCTTTGCTACCACCCTTCTTCCATTCCCGGAAAAGCCTTCTTTTCTCCTTAATTGCAGCTTCTACACCCTCATCCCACCACCAAGTTACTTTATGTCTTGGTGGTCCTCTTGTCCAGCCGCATGTTACATCAGTAACTCTCAAGAAATTGTTCTTGAGGGCTCTGTACTGTTCATTAACGCCTCTGTCTACAGCTCCCTGTTCAGCCACCACTCTCCTCAACTCGCTATAGAAGGCATCCCTTACTACTTGGTTTTTCAGCTTCCATATTTTCCTCCTAGGTACATAAGTCCTCTTTTTCATCATTTGTTCTTTAAGCACCATATCACAAATCAATAGTTTGTGCTGCTGCACACCGTCCTCACTTCCTATAACTTTAACATCCCTCACTAACCTCCTATCGGCCCTCCTAACCAGAAAATAATCTATCTGACTGCTATTTCCCCCAGACTCATACGTAATTAACCTACTGTCTCTTTTCCTAAAATATGTGTTGCACACAATCATGTCCGTTGCCTCCCCAAACTCGAGTATCCTTTCCCCTTCTGCATTCCTTAGACCATATGCACATCCCCCATGCACTCCTTCATAACCTTGGGCTGCTTCACCTACATGACCATTTAAGTCCCCTCCCAAAATCACTATCTCATCATCCCGCATACCACCCACTACACGTATTAAATCATCCCAAAATCTATCTTTCTCTGATTCATCCAATCCTGCCTGTGGAGCATATGCCGATATAATCACAGCTATCTTTCTTCCCAACAGAATTTTCACAACCAATATCCTATAAACTTACTCTCAAAACATTCATAACATATTCCACCCATTTCTCCGCAACCATCACACCAACACCTCCATATCCGTCTGTCCTCCCCTGCCAAAACAACTTATAGCAAGAGTCCTTCCCAACAATCTTTCTGGCTGATCCACCCCTGTACCGGACTTCCTGCAAACACGCCACGTCCACCCACCTCCTACTGAATGCCTCAACGACTTCCCCTGCTCTTCCCCTCAAACTTCCCACATTCCATGAACCCACCCTCATCCCCATGGGTGATTTACTGTCCTCAGGCTTGCTTTGAAACCTTTTTGTTTTGTCATCTTCAGTATTAATCAATGGGGACAGACACAGCACAGGTCCCACTCACCGCACAGTCCCAGGTCCAGGCAATGGATCTGGGACCCCTAGCCCACCAGCTTACCAGTGGCTGTGGTAGTGGCCTCGGGGCACCCTGCCAGGACAGCTGCAGGGACACCCTCCAAGCGTGTCTTGGCACTGCAACTATCCCGCCATTATACACCCACTGATAGGGCAGCCTCCTGGGACGCTACTCCCAGGTTCGGGCCCCTCTCTATTGGGCGGAAGCGGCAGCCTGGGAACCGCAATGCCCTGTACCCTCTAGCACAGGCCCGAGCCCCATCTCGCCCTGGACCCATGATCTATGCCGGCGGAACCCCCGCCACGCCTCCCCCCAGAAGTCCGCCACTAGGTAGAGGGGGCAAAGTTTTCTGGCCGCATGCCCTTGCTGGCGCCAACCCCTGTAGCGTAGTAGGATATGTTGTGTGAAATGTAAAGTGCATGTGGTGTAGTGCATAGATAGTTAGAGGAAATGTTTGGGAGAGTATGCTGGTCTACTCTCCATGTTACTGTCACACTGAAAAGGTCAGCAAAGGGGGATGGTTAGATAGCTAGTGAAACAGGAGCTCCAGCTCTCCCTATCACCACCATTCCCATTCCCCTCGGGAGTACTACCCTGTTCGGCCCGTGTCTAGGATAGGTAAAGTTAATCATTAATATCTTTGTTGCACTGAATATTATGTCCAACATGGGAGGCCACCATTGCACCATTTTGTCGCTCTGGTTTCCCTTATTCCTAATGGCAATTATAACTTTAAATATACATCTGAGACACAGTTACCATACATCAAACTCCCTCATTTTCACAAAATACAGTATAATAAAAAGTTCCATAATCTCTGGCAGTTGCTCAATACTGTATGGTATTTACTAAATGTAATATCTTCTACTGTCATGGTTGGGTTTCTTTCTCCTTTTTTTTTTCTTTTTTTTTTTAGTTTTTTTTACATTACAGTAGGGTTGTGCCGATAGTATTATTGTATTTTGCTTAGCACTTTCACATATAGCAACAGGATAGAAACTATCTCATAGTGAGACATGCTGCACAGATAGTGACAGGCTGCTTGAGAATGGAGGGCTGGCAGGCTGACTTGCCAGTGTCTGGATCCTGGCAACGTTGACACTGAACGCAAAGCAATCGTCACTTGTCGCAGGATGCCACTGTATCCCACTGTTGATGTTTTTTTAGTACAGGTCTCCCTCGTTTTACGACTGGTATGCGTTCCTAGAAAGGCAATCGTAAACCGAAATACAGTATCGAAAAGCGAAATTAAGGTTTAATGGGATAAATAGGGATGCGTTCCTGGACTCGTGTATAAGGAACCCAAGACCCATACAAGTGATCTAATATGTAATAATAATGATGATGTTTTATGTATTGTAAAGTCATGCTTGTCTCCCCAGCTTTCTTAATGTTGACAGCATGCTGTATAACAGTCAATACAGTCGACTGTGCAAGACTCATGGAACGAGCGATGGAGTTTGCCCCCTCACCTGCTTCGTGCTGCTTCACAACATTAAGCTTAGACTCCAGGGTTAAGGACGTACTTGCTTTCTTTGGCTTCATATCACCAGCACCAGATGTTGCAGGGCGTTTACAAGACATCACGGTGGTGGCACTAGGGGTGCAAAATATGAAGAACAGGAGAAATAGTAATACCATGGGCAGTGATGTACACAGATGCACAGAGGTTGTATGCTGAACAAGCACGCGGGTGAGACTGGCAAAAGCGCGGGAAACTGTGTGGGTGGGGTGGGTATGCCACGCATCTCTCGGCTGATCTGCCTGTGAGTGCAGGATTTGCACATGCCCAATCGTAAATGCGAGGGAGCTCAATCGTAAAATGAACACTTGGTACTAAAGAAGGAGGATCGTAAATGCGAAATATCGTAAAATGATACAACGTAAAACGAGGGAGACCTGTACTCTGGTGCTAATTTGATTTATTTAGGTAAGAATTTGTCCCACAGATAGCGACATTAGTATCAGACTGTTAGTGTCACTATCTGCACAGCCCTACTGCAATTTGGTATGGAACTGCAATGTACTGGTGTTGTGATGAGGAGAGGTAGATTAAGATGATTTGGGCATGTGGAGAGGATGGGGAATGACAAGTGGGCACAGAAAGTGCAAAGTGTTAGCGCTGGGGGTAGGGTTCCGAAAGGAAGACTGAAAAAGACCTGGGAAGAGGTCACAGAGTGTGACCTCAGGGATAAGGGCCTGAATAGGGAGGCTGCCAGAGATCAAGTAGCATGGAGCGCCACCATTAGGTGACCAAGGCTGACACATGCAAGCATGTTGGAGTCCTTATAAACAAAACAAAACGATATTCAGGAAGTGGTTAATGAGGTGTTTAACTGAAAACAAGACCAAGTGCCAACATACAGTAATAAAAAGGCTGGTTGTGGTTGGAACTGAAGTAAAACTCTGGGCAATACTTTCAATCACGCAACACTCAGCCTTTCTAAAGTTCAAATTATTCTGAAGTTTGAATACACTTCAAGCCTAAGGAATCTGTATTTGAGAAGGTTGACTGTACTGTACTGAAGCCATATTGTTACAATGTATATTCTAAAATACCTGGATTTTACATGGAATGGCAGAAATTCAGTTTCATTTCTGTTACTTAAGTAAGACTGATGCTCAACGTTTAATTATAAAAACAATACAGTTGCTCCACAACATGCAAACTTAACAGGGACCGAGAGATTCCCTGTAACCAGTGAAGTCTGTCAGCTGAAATTCACTAACACTGTATATGAGGCTAAATATGAACAGATCACTGCTGAACATTATGAATACATGCAGCAACTAGAATACCATTGATGTACAAACTGCTTTTAAGTAAATGTAATCATATGGACTCCCTACGTGTCAACAAATGGGTTGGTGGAGGGTTAGTGCCCCTCCCCGTTAAAGAACTCAAAGTCAAATGGCCACCCCTTACAGGATTATGGTGTCTGGCAATAGATAGATAGACAGATAATTATTTGTATCATTAGGAACTTTACGTATTAATAAATACTGAATACACAACAGCATTTTGTACATGTCACAGAAAAAATAATAATAATAACTTGTATAATAACAATACCGTAATAATAAATACCTTCTTAAAAAATATGAAAATTTGTAACTTTTATATATGGGAGCTACTGTATAGTATCCTCACCTCATTCTTATAGTCCTTCATAATCTCCTTGAAGAAGAGGAGGAGGTGCTTCATCAATGGGGACCGCTGTTCCTCCAGCTTGTGCTTCACTGACATCATGATGGGTATGATGTTCTCTATCATGTTGCACTTTACCACCTGCATGGATGGATTAGGACAAGGCATTAGGCTTCATAATCACATCAATGTTTACCTATATCAGGCTATTTTGACTATGGGTACTGTGCTTAAATTTGTGGGGGAGAGAAAAATTATGAAGGCCTCAACCCCCACTGTGATGACATGATATTAGTTTTGATTATTGTTGCTACCATGTGATAGCATGATGTTGCTCAGGAAATAATTTTGGAACTGGAGGGATTGGATACACCCTTCCCTAACTTCTTCAATACTGTACCAGGATGCTTTCCTACACTCTAAAAGTGTCTGATAGAGGCATGAATAAACTATAAATGACATCCCATGGCTAAGGGGGTTAATGCCTCCATGTAAATACAGTACCTATAACACATTTATGCTGGGATGAGGTTTGAGAGAATTAAGGATGCAGGTTTAAGTACATACTACATGTATGTAGAATATTCAAAAACAATCCAAATGCAGCTGAATGTTACTCTACACTACTTAAAAAGATATTATATGGGTTCAGAGTACAACAAACTGGTGATGGGTACACAGTACTGTACTTCAGCCAATCATTATATTAAATAACCCATGCTAACCAATGCACGATAATAAAGCTGGTAGCTGTGGCATAAATAACCATACTACCTGCAGTTCCATAAAAAAGTTGACACTCATGTGTTGTCAGAGTCATCCATCACTTTCTGTCTCCTGGATTGTATAACCAAATACAGATGTGCACTTTTCATGCCACGAGGAGAGGATAAATTTACTCTATGCTCAGGTGGTGTCATCAACTTTTTCATACAGCCCATGCTCAATATGTCTGCCATTCAGAGCCAGAGTTACTCAGTCAGGACCCAAGAACAATGCCATCAGGTTAACTGGCAAGTCAAGGGTGCAAATTTGACAATGATGGAAGCACAGTACCATCTGACAGGAACTGGTATAGTCAAGGACACAAGTTTACCCAATATTCCTCAGCTTCAGTGGGGATGTTAAAGATGCCTGGAGAAAGCATTACAACTGGTTGTTGAATGAGGAGTTTGACTGGGGCAGGAAAGGCTTGGAGCCATCAGATCCAGTGTTCCCTTGGCCTTTCATTGACACTGCTACTGTGAGCAGGGCAATAGGCAGGATGCAGGTGGGGAAGGCAGCAGGTGTGTCTGGGTTGACTGCTGAAATGCTGAAAGCCTCAAGAGATACAGAAATGGGGTTAGTTACTGATTTGATGAATATGATTATATATGAGTGCATTGTCCCAGATGAGTGGCTGAAGAGTGTAATTGTAAATGTGTACAAGGCGAAGGGTGACGACCTGGAAAGAGGAAATTGTAGAGGCATAAAGCATTTAGACCAGATAATGAAGGTAATGGAGAGAGTTCTAGAAGGTATGATTAAAGGAAGAGTGAATGTTGATGAGATGCAGTCTGGGTTTATGCCAGACAAAGGGACCACTGATGCCATATTCATTGTTTGACAGCTTCAGGAAAAATATGTAGGAATGAAAAGGGAATTGTACTTTGTTTTTGTTGATTTGAAGAAGGCCATTGACAGAGTCCCTAGAGAGGTTATGAAGTGGGCAATGAGAAAACTTGGGATCGAGGAGTGGCTGGTTAGGGTCATTGTAGCTATGTGTGTGGGTGCTCACACCCAGGTAAGGGTGAATGGAGATTTTGGTGAATGTTGGTGTGCATCAGGGGTCAGCCCCTTGTTACTTATTATTGTACCTGAAGCCCTCTCACATGACTTCAGAAATGGACTCCCGTGGGCGATGATACATGCTGACGATTTGGTGTTGACTATAGAGAATGAAAGGAAGGCAAAGGAAAGATTTAGGAAGTGGCAAGATGATATCAGGAACAAGGGTGTAAGAGTACATGCAGATAAAACAAAAGTGATAGTATCTAGGGCTGGTAGCAGCACTGTCAAAGAAGAGTGGCCATGTGCGATTTGCCACAAGGGTGTAGGAAGTAATTCCATCTTGTGCTGTGTTTGTGATAAGTGGGTGCATAGGAGATGTAGTGGTATCAGAGGCAGACTGTGTGATAATGCTGAATTCATGTGTGCGGTGTCGGGGGATGCAGGTGGAGATTGCCTGGCATGAAAAGACTGAACTTGCTGGCGAGTCTCTTGAGTGTGTGGAAGAGTTTTGTTATTTGGGAGACATGCTATGTGCTGGCGGTGGGGCTGGAGCTAGCTCTGTGGTTAGAGTGAGGAGTGGTTGGAAGAAGTTCAGGGAGCTGTTTCCTCTCCTGACATTGAGAGGGCTTGCCCACTGTGCTAAGGGATCTTTGTACTGTATGCAGCATGTGCTGGGAGTGTAGTGCTGTATGGTAGTGAGACCTGGAGAGTAAAGGAAGAGGATCGTTACAGGCTCAAACTTACAGAAATGGCAATGATTAGGTGGGTGTGCAGTGCATCTCTGAGTGTGAGGCCTGGGGGGCTAAGTTTATGATGGAAGAGTTGAGAGGTATGATCGGACTGGAGTGTATTGGTGTTGTAATGAGGAGAGGTAGATTGAGATGGTTTGGGCATGGGGAGATGATGGGGGATGATAACTGGGATCAGAATGTGAGAAATGTTAATGCTGGGGGTATAGTGGTGAGAGGTAGACCGAAAAAGACCTGGGACAAAGTCAGTGAATGTGACCTCAGGGATAAGAGACTAAATAGTGAAGCTGCCAGGGATCGAGCAGCATGGAGGGCTGCCATTAGGTGACCAAGGCTGATGCATACAAGCCTGCTGGAGCCTTCAAGAATGAAACGAAACGAAATGAACGAATGATTCAACCTCACACATGGGGTATGCCCATCACCTTCTTCCCTCTCACATCATATCACAAAGGGAATCATCTATAGGTACTGTACAGAAACATAACCTCTCTAACTGCTACAGAATGTTGGCCAGCAAAGGGCAGTAAGAAGCAGAACATGTGAAATATTAGGGGAACTTACGTCCTGAACTGTACATCTTCATATTGAGGCAGTACTGCTTTTCAAATATTCTAACAGTGTAAGAACTAATCTGTCAGACTTTAGGTACTACAAAGCAAACATAGTTATTATAAACAAAGTTATCAGTTTGTATCCTTCAGTGTCATGCAATAGTATGGGTGAAAATCAATCTTCCAAATCAGTCTATTTAGAATCCAGCAAGATACAATATTTATTACAGCGTCATTAAATACAAAAATCAATCGAAACAAACATCTTCATTCTCTCAACCACTCACCATCCCTCTCCATCCACAATACATAGCATCATGTATACAGTACCATTTATTCATGCACAGATAAAAAAACCAACAACAGAAAGCAACAGAGGAAAACTCAGGGCAAACCTTGCAGACAGACAAAAATGAAACGAAAGGAAATGAAATATTGTAATGAAGTGTCCTCACTACAAACACAAAGTTACAATACAGGTACTCCTCCTTTAAAACTGTCTAATTAAACTGTTTCTCTGTGGACCAATTCACCCTCAAGGGGTTTCTTCTGAGCTAAAGAAAATCATCTGCCATTAGCCAGAATAAAATACAAAGAATGTCCTCATACTGATGGAAAAGATGCTGATGAATTACCGTTGCTCTTCTTTTATTTAAAGTTCATGATTCACTGCAAACTTGATGGGTCAGGTGAAGTACTGTATGTAATATTTTGCCTGCACTCATCCTAGACAATGTGGGGAGTGCCTGTACATGGGAAAATGAAATGATCTCATATGCATCTATGTATGGTGGCTTTGTTGTAGACACTGGAGATTATCATGCTTGCTACTAGATCGTAAACTACCATACACAGGTACTCCTCATTTAAAGATATCTGACTTAAAATCTACAAAATATTAGTGTTGCTGTAACCCCTTAACTAAAAGCTAGAAGAATCACTTTAAGCAGCCATTTGCCAGCAAACTTCTTTGAAATTAAGTGAGGAGTGCCTATACAAAAACCATTCCCCCAAAGCGCTCTTCAAAAAAAAAAAAAAAAAAAAAAAAAAAAAGGTTAACCAAACATAAGTTTCAAAGGACTGCAATACTGTACTGGAGAGACATGGCAAATTAATGACAGTAAAGCCGAGGTAAAAGAGAACGTTCTCGTCATTACCTGTGGGAGGATTCCTTTTCTCTGAGAAGAGTGCAGTAGAAATTTTTTAGTGGTATCAAAAAGTGCAAAGTTTATATAAAATCAACACACAGGCATGTGAATGCCTGCATGTTGAATGATGCCACAGCCTCAGAAAGCAGCTGCATTCTGCAGTGGGACAAGAAATTCACCCCTCACCTCACCCTTACAATTAATGTGTTCCTAAGGTCAATAACTGTCCTTACTCACAAACCTCCCAACATACCCTCACACATCAACACTTGCAGTAACAACCAGTCTCTGCTGGAGGAGTTTCCAGTTAAAAACTGATGTGATGGTGCTGACAGGAATGTCTGTCATTGGACCTTATGATAAAATAGCAATAACTTAGAAATTACATCAAATACTCAATTTACTACAACAGCCATGATTTCAACCAGTGTCATTACAGACTACAGCCTACTGTTTTTTCCACATGGTTATTATCTACCCACTGCCCACACACTAAGTTCTGCTAAATTCAAGCAGTATTTATGGTGCAATCATCCAATTAGTCTAACTTGACAAAACAGAGCCGTGCCCCCAGTCTAAGTGTTGAGCTGTGACTAGTTGATATGAAGCTGAGAGACACTAAAGGCCAAATATAATAAGAAGAATTGTTTCATTAATCTCCTTCATTAATATGAACTAATCAACTGAATGGAAGGCAGGGTAACATTGCCGTGATACTTTAAATGGACTACAAATAATTATAAGTGACTGGGGTGGTAATGTTCAATGGTTTACTAAGAGCTGAGACCATCTTTATATACATATATATATATATGTAAAATTTAGAATACTGTAACATGATTCACACCAGAGAACTGACAAATTCTTGTTTATTACTGCAACCTATGCACAACCTTCCAAATACAGTATCTTCAATTATCTTGTTTTTATTTTATCAAGAAAAAATGAAAACAAGATAATAGAAGGCCAAATTCAAGATCTGTTCTTTTCAAGATGTCAGGACACACTGCATTTAAAAGACGAGGTTGCAAGCAGTAGGAAATCCAGATAAAGGAAGACCTGCTCTATAATCTAATCAAGCAGTTATCTATTTTCAAGGTTTGTTTCTGCTTTATTCTCATCTGCTTATACACATCAGCAACATACAACTACCAGGTTATTAGTTATGTAGTAGCAGCAAAGACTAATAATAACAAGTTGAATAAACACAGTTTTCAGAGGCAGTCTCTCACTGAAATGCAAGTATATGTAACTGAAAAGTTCTAAGGAACAAATCTGTGTGGATAATTAGAGTTCCAAATTATTATCACATGTAGTGTGCATAATCACCCTCGTCTGTATTCCACTTAAACATTTATTATGTACTGTATTGTTCAGGAACAATGTCAGTAGGGAATTATGTACTTTAAGATGGGTCATTAACTCAAAGAACTCTAGGATCAGTAACAAAAACTAATGAAGAAGAAGCAAGGCTGTGATGAGACAGAACAACAAGACTGAAGAGTACAGTATATGCAGAAGCTGTATTTTAAACAGACAAATGAGAGAGGTAAGAAGCACTGTGATACGATGTGCAAATACTGGAAAGTGTTAGAAGTGTTTTTATTTTTATTTATTTATTTTTTTAATGTTTCTGACTCCGAGCATAGGCTTCACAGCCTGCTATCAAGGCCCGGTAGTCCTCCTACATGCCATTCACCTCTTCACGTCACCATTTTGGCGCTAACTCCCATTGTACATATTGAATACATGCTAGGGCTGTCTCATACAGGACTGGTGTAGTGGTATTAGTGGGGGTATTTTTACGACATGTCGCCGGGTCTTCTGGTTGATCAGTAAAGTCTTATTTAGTGAAATTCAAGTCCTTAAACTGTTCCCTGCCCCAGCGGGGATTTGAACTTGGGTCCGGTAGGCCTGCAGGCCACCTCTCTACTGTGTGAGCCAACGTCTGCACATGTGGAGATTTTGTAGAATGACGGACTGACAAGGACAGAATACGTGAGTGAGGCAGAGGAAGACAGAGGGAGAGGTGGAGACGTATGTGAATGAAGGTGGAATGAGTCAGAAGAAGGGTAGCCTGATGGCAAAGGACAGAGTGATGTGGAGGTGATTTGTCTGTGGCCACCCCTCTGGAATTACAGCATCTAATGACAGTATGGTTTTGCTGGCGGAGTTCCCGTCTACTAATCACTACTGCTGCTCTTCTTCATCTGGAAGCCTTCTGGCACCTCTTCAAATATTTTTTTTTTTTTTTTTTTTTTTTTTTTTTTTTTTTTGGTGGGGGGGGGGGGGGGGTAATATAACTTATTAATCTTTCATATGCTATTCACATCTCTTTTCTATACGGAAACATGCAGTTTACATACCATCGAAGAATATACAGTACTACTACGTCAGATACTGTACAGCAATAGTGGTATGGATGAGGTGCTATGGGTGGGCCTCCTGAACCGCTCCACTGATATCCTTATTTTACTTTATTCTTGCTAATACCAAACAATTATATTCAACATGGGATATGTCTTGTAGTCAAGGGATTAATGGACACTATATCTTATATCCTCAAGTTCATAAAGTCTCTCCAAGGGTTACTAAAACTGTCTGGTGGTAGTGGCTGGAAGTTGCAACCCCATGAACATCTCAGTAAGAACCTGGTGGACTGCAGGCTGATGCTGCCCTGTTCCTGCTGTCCACCATCTTCCTTTTGGGGGATAGGGAGGGAATTGAGGAACAACTGTATAACCAGGCAGTGGAGCAGCACAATTATATGTCACTACATGACAGTATCCCTCTCCAGCATCTTGTCTGGTGGTATCATGAACAACTTGAAAATGCCATTCAAGTGAAGGAATTATCCTACAAGAATACCGGCACCTCTGATGGGCATATGATTAAACAAAAATTCTACCATGCCACATCTCTGTAATTGCACCACTCCACAAGTGGATTCCACAAATTATCCGTATGCTCAGTCACAGTTGTGGCATGGGGTGAGAATGATGCATATGATGGTATAAGAAGACTGGGTTTCTAGTACACTGTATATCATTATATTACATGTATCTGAGAATGACTATAAAAATACTTTCTCAAGCTTCATGTTTTCCCAGTAATTTTTGCATTCAAAGATAGCATAAATGTGGCATCCCACAAACGAGGATTCCATATTCTGTATTAGTAGCAGTAGTTGTTCCCTAGGCAGTCTGCCGAACAGCCCCGAGTCCCTAAGGAAAGCCACAGCCGAGACCGGGCTTTCCCACAGAGCTTTCAAGGAGTGTATACTGTGCTGTAGGCATAGATGACTGTGTGCAATGCAGTCTTCCATAATGTGCTTAACAGTATGGGATGCTGCGTTGCATCCTGGACAGGCATCAGCAACGGTGTCATCCAGCCTCTTCTGGTAACATAAGAAGGCTGGATGATGACCACATCTCAGCCTGGCCAGGTGGACCCTGTCCTCATGAGGGAGATAGGATTCAGAAAGGTGGATATCAGAAGGCCATGCATGCAGCTGTGTGTTGTCTAAGTGACTGAATGGAGCAGCGAGTGATTTGAGTATGGATATGTTTCTGGAAGCTGGTCTGAGGCAGGCGAGGAGGGAGAGATGACAGTATTTGTGTATGATATCATGTGTTGGGTGTTGTTTTGATGTTCCTTGGTGTGTGTGGATGTGTCGCCACGTAGTGTAGTGGATGGTGTGGGTTTGTGGAGGCTGTGGCGAGAATTTGGGTGCCTCTCACGTCCAGATGATTCTTGCCTTTGAGGACTTTGGTTTCTTGGTGTAGGTGGTCTGTGGGTGTAGTAGCTGTGCAGCTTGTGATTATTTTTAGGGCCTTGTTCTGTACGGTCTGTAGAGTGTTGTAGTGTGTTTTAGTGAGGTTAGGAGCCCATGCAGGGCTTGCATAATTCATCACTGAATGTATATATTGTTTGCATACTGTGGTGGTGGTTTCTTTGTTGTGTCCAATTGTTGTGTGGGCAAGTGATCTCAAGGCATTGAGTCTTGGTGTTAATTTATCTTTAATGTGTGTGATGCTTTGTTTAATGTAATGTATGTTTAATGTAATGTATGTAATGTATGTTACACCAAGGATTTGTGTGTGTGTGTGTGTGTGTGTGTGTGTGTGTGTGTGTTCTGCTGTCCAGTTTGTGAGAAGGGTCACTGCAGATTTGGCTGGGGCTATTTTGAGCCTGTTTGTGGTGAACCATTCGTGTAGTGTGTTGAGGTAAGGTTTGAGGATGTGTGCAGCTGTTTGCGTTTTGGTGTGTACATGTAAGTGTTATATCATCTGCATAGGAAGCTATGTGTATCTGTGGTGTGTGGGGTGCGGGTATGTAGTCACTGTCGTGCGTGCATAGGTTAAAGAGTGTAGAGGACAAAACAGATCCTTGAGGGATGTCATTTGTGAAGTATCTGATGTTTGAAGACTGACTGGCAAATGTTACATGTGCACATCTGCCTGCTAAATAGTTTGCCAGCTATCTTTTTGTGTTAATGTGCATGTTTGTGTTGAATATTTTGTTTGTGAGGTTGTGGTGGGGTATGGGATCAAAAGCTTTGCTAATGTCTAGTGTGACTAGGAGTGTTCTGTGTGGTGGCCCAGCTGAATTGATGCCATCAAAAACTCTCTGTGTAAGGTCTGTAAGTGTGTTTGTGGAGTGTAGTGGCCTAAAACCATGATGGGGCTAGGGGGGTGTGAGGTGTAACTAGTTGTAGTACCAGTTGTTCAGTGACTTTGGAGGGGGTGCAGAGGAGTGTGATGGGGCGGCGTGAGGAAGGTAACGTGGGGTCTTTGTTGGGTTTGGGGATAGTGATGATAAAGCCATGCTTCCAGATGTTGGGTGTTATGTTGTGTGAGTAGCTGTAGTTTGATATGTTGGTGAGTGCTGATATGCTGTGTGGTCCAAGGTGTTTAAGGTGTATGTTGCTTATGTTGTCTGGTCCACAGGCAGATGAGTGTTTGAGGTTGCTAATGATGTGCTTCGTCTGGTTGTACACGAAATGTGCGAAGTCTGGGTCTGTGGGGAAGTGTCTCTTACAACAGATGACACGTCGGTCATCGCGATGGGGGTTTAGATGGCAGACATGTGCAAAGTGATTGATGAGAGACTTTGCTTGTTGTTTTTCTGAAGGTATGGTGTCTGTTGTTATGATGGCAGTGTGATTGTGTAGTGTTGCTGTTGGAGAGTGTGGTGCTTATTAGTGTTTTGTAGAGTTTGTTGGTGTTTGTTTTGTGATCAAGTGCTTGGAGATAATTATTCCAATTCAGTGTTTGCTGCACTGATATTTTATTGTTTATTTGAGTGCTGAGTGCTTGTATTTGTTGTATGGTGTCTTGTGTATGGGGAGTTGGGGAATGTCATAGTGTGTACTTATGGATGCAGCAGTTCACACTTATTTCTACAGCGTGTATATACTACTTACATTAAGCTACACGGCTACCACACTTACACATCACCAGTATGCGGAATACCCCACTGTCAACTCATTACTTTCGGCCTTCAGTTCTTTTTTCTTTTCCCCTTTCCCACCTACCCACTTACTATAATGAACATTTAATAGTTTTCAGTAAGACTTTATTAAGCTGCAAAGCAGTGTCATGGTAACAACATTCTTTCACACAGAATCGGGCAAAATAATGAACGAAATCTTCAATAAAAGTCAATTTAATGTTTCTTCCGTTCATGTCCAATATTTGCAGTAGATATTGGTACTGGTTCGGGATTATAAAAAAATGCAAATACCTGTATCTGCGATATATTGGCTCGGCAAATCATAATGGTTAAAGCACTAGTTTAACCCCTCAAACGCGGATCGTCGCATTTGCGACGCTCGCCAAAAAGGACATAACGGCGGAGCGTCGCGTTTGCGATTCGAGTTAATTTTGAATAAACGCGGGCAAGGATGTTCCAGCTGGTATTGTCTATCAGTACCACCACCCTTTAGCTACAATTAGCATACTTTACCTTTGTACTACTGACCTCCGTTGTTGCCAAGTATCGTGTTTTCCCCCCCTCCCCCCCCACCACGGCCCGGCCAGCCTGGCTGTGATACATGGCAGCGCTCTGACTGCTCAGAACTGTAAATCTGCGCTCTCCTCTCACAAGCAGTTTATGCTAATAGGAAACACTTGTTTCCCCAGTTGTAACACTAGCTTTTTTTCGCATGGTTTGCCCCTGTTTAGCGTCAGTTTACCGCAGGCTTTCAAAGTGACATTATGGCGAGTTCTAGCTCTTCCGAGTCAGTGCAAGTGGCCGACAGGAACGAGAATAGAGTGACGGGCGTAAGGCAGAATAAAAAGCGCGCCACGGTGATCTTTTGGGAAGTAATATGATTGAAAATAATGTAGTATACATGTTTTTAGCTGTGAAAATGGAAATGTTTGTTGAGTGATGGGAAGACTGCCGCCGCGCTGCATGTCGGCCGTAAATTCCGTTGATTTTAGCCTTATTTTCAGTGCTCATTGTACAAATACGGATTCCAAACTACCTGTATGTTGTAGTATAAAGTTTACTGTGACAGCATGAGGCTGTGGTAGAGGGGAAACCGGGTTGCTGGAGGTGTGAAAGTGAAGATTTGGTTACCCAACTTTGCAAGTCTCCATAAGTCCTTGGGTAGTCCACGAAGGCTCAACACCTGTCTCTGGAGAAAGCTGAATGTAAGTACTATCTGCCATACCAAGTATAATGTTCTAGGGTTAATCTCTGATTTTTGCCTAATATTTTCCTACAGGTACTCAGACCGCGATACAACCCCACCACCCGGGGGGGGTCGGCTGTCCATGGCCGCACATTAGGGGTTAAGCACAACGACCGGTGTCGAGTGCAACTGGAGGTATCCACATTTTTACCTAAGCATACAGCCACCAGTTTCAAATCTCTGCAGGAAGTCTCTTATAAGTGTCAGCTCCTCTGCCAGCAGTCTGGTGTCCACAAGTTTAAATTCAGATGAGACTGAGGCATCAACAACATCAAGAACCAGTTACTGCTGCCAAAGATAGGGATCTGGAGATAAGGAAAAGACAGACTAGTGACGAACTAAAATGATGGAGGAAGCACTGAACAAGCTGAGACAGTGGGGCCATTCTGAATGACAGGGACAGCAGGTGGCAACAAAAATAACTGCAGGTGGGTCAATTCTAACTTCTGTTGGTGAATTCTCTTGTTCTGTAAGTGTTGTACACCATCAAAACATGGCAAGGTGATGTTCCAGACAGAAACAAGTAACATGAGAACAATAATGTGCGACGGTTTACCAAGACACTAACAAAACAACATTCACTGCCTTAGTTTCCAGCCACACAATAAAGAGATAAACAACAAAAACATGTACGGATATCCTTTCTGCAATATACATCACAGAATTCCCCTCCTCCCCCTTCCTGTGTACACAAAGTTACAAGGATGTTTGCACCACAAGTGTCAGGAAATGGGACTGCCATATCCATATATTATGGTGGTGTTGCTGCTGTGGTTATTTATGCAATCCATTTTGACAAAATGTATGTACAATTCAGAAGAGAATAACTGCCACATGTAGAGTAGATTGCTGAGGAAGTGGTGCCACAACTCTTCCTAACCCAATGACAATATGGCCATTTGTCTGGCTATAGTCATGTGGGTTACCTAAGAAAAGGGGATGGAGGGAAGAAGTATTAAAGAAGGGAAAGGAAGGGATGGAAGGGGAGGGAAGGAGTAGTGAGAGTGGAGACAGAGAAGCTTGAACATATTTTTGTTATATACTACAACCCTGAATGAACTGCACTTATTATCTGAGGATGATGAGACATAAATGGACACATAGATATACTGAACGATCTGAAAGACAGACAGAAAGTTAGACAGATATACATACACTGAGAAACTGAGAGACAGACAGAAAGATGGAATAATAAATATGGTTGGTTTATGTAGGTAGATATCTTCTTCTATCTTTCTTTCCTTCATTCTTTCCTCGTCCTTCTGCCTACGGGTGACTTTACACTCCCTCTTCTGTCTTTCATTCCTTCATTCTTTCCTCTTCCTTCTGCCTATGGGTGACTCTACACTGAGTGACAAGCCAAATGGTAACCATATAACCAAATTTTGGCGCCTGGTGGTTTAGTGGGTAAGTATTGTGCTCCAATCGGACTGAGCCGGTGAAGGTTTATATCCAAGAGGTGGTTGGGGTTTATTGCTCACGTAATGCCACTCAGGGATGAGTGAGGTTGGTCACTCTCATCTTAAATGTCAGGACCAACTGCCTAGCCCCAGGCTCCTACGCTCCTCATGGGGGAACGTAGGATTGGATGATGGATGGATGGATAAAGACTGATAGAGACAGATAGATAGCTTACAGAAACTGTCAAACATTGATACATAAGAGAGATATTGACAAACCGATAAAACAACAAAAAGGCAGTCAAGATGGACAGATAAACAGATGGACATAATAACTTAATGACAGATAGAAGAACAGATATTAGAGCCTCCCAAAGAAAAACAGATAGACATAGACAGACACAGTGAAAAAAATAGATGGACAGACAGATAGACAGAGTAAATACATAATAAATTCTGTCCTGGCCCCCACCATCTCCCCGTGTGCCATTACCTGTGAGATGATCTTCTTCTTGACAGCCATCCCTGCCATGGCCGCCTGCTCAGCCTGGTCAGTGGGCTGGTCGTTATCCTCTGGTCGGGACTTCAGAGAGGCCAGCTTGATCTCGTCACTACGTAAGACCGTTAATGTGTCCTCTAGCATTGGTAAGCTTGAGGGCGTAAGCTTGATCCTTCCGTCAACAACTCCGCCTGGGGATGAAAAGATGAGGTTATTTTTTCTTCCCATTTATCTGTGTGGCAATCTTGATAACTATAGTTCTTTCATCTAAACCTGACCCAGAGTTTCATCCCTATGCAGCTTATTGTACGTAGCTCAGAGGCAGAAATGGACAATGCTATGGCTTCATATCTTTCCATATCTCTTCTTGGCTAGCATCATCCTGTGTTGTGTTGTTAATCTATGGTTGAAACTTAGCATTCCAGATAATGAGGTGGCAATCTTAGGCCATATTAAAGTGAAGAAAATACAGCCACACAATCACCACTCTTAGACAGAAAACATTCAGCTACAAGTAAACGTGTCAAAGTTTGAGTCTAAAATCACAAACTGTTACAAATCTTACAGCACATTTTATATTCCTTTTCTTCCAACAGTTTCCTGCAACTGCTTGTAGCAAGTGGCTGGTTTTGGTACTTGGTCTAGCTTCCAGTCCATAAAAAAAATTAGCAGTACCATGGCCAGCCTCAGTATGTGGATTCCTTAAGAAGCATGGCATCATTTTTATGTACGTACGGTATACATAACTGCTTTATGGACTCTGCCTCTCCTCATCATTATATGGCTAAAAGAGGTCTGGATGATGATTTTGATGTACAGTATTTATGTAGAGATCAAAGCTCACCAAGAATGTCCTGACATAGTCGCTGTGTGGTGTAGAAGCGCTGGTCATCAGGCATGTGATCCAACATGAAGCGGTAGATGGCATGACGCTCCTCCAAGTGTTCCTTACCCGCCAGTGAGAACAACTCCTTCTCCTGCCTACTCTGGCTGAATCGATTGTAGCTCTCATGTTCCTGAAGGCAGAAGGAAAATTATTTTATATTATGAAGTTTCACAGTATACACTTTACATAATGCCACTCAAGGAAGAGCAACTGGCCACCCAGGCTTTAAATGATAAAACAGAGTTGCCTAGAGGCAGGCCAAAGTGCTCCTGATGGGAGGGGAGGGGGGGGGAGAACTGATGGTACACAGAATAATTTTTGTGGAGTTTTGTGCTCTCTCTTTCCTTGTTTTCTGAATCCTACCTCACTACATCTCCTTACTTGCCAGTGACAACAACTCTTCCTTCCTTCTCTGGTTGGACTAGTTGAAACCCTTGTGTGCCTTGTGGGTGGGGTTGCTGAGCTGGTCATATTATTAGGAGGTTGAATCTGACTAATGATGGAAATGCCTTATGATGGCTACACTTCAATGGATCCATAAACATCACCATCATTCTGGCCTCCATTTCCCATCAAAAGTTGGGGTCAGGAAAAGTCCAGAAATCATGGAAAGAGAAAACATAACGGAGGGAGAATTATTCAACACATGGGCCACACTTGCTCACTGACCATTCAGTCTTCCGGAATCCTGACTTCACCCCACGGGCATGGTCCTCTGTACATTTTTTTTTTTCCATTATAAATGCAACTTGTTTTACTTATTAGACAGAGTTAATCCATCAACTATCAAGTTAAAATAAGGGGCGTGCCAAATCCTTGCCATGGTATCTTTCTTACAATATTCATCCAACCAGCATCATCCAATAAACAGATTGATACTATATATGGATGAGTAGATAAATGGTTAGGTTAGTTTGGTTTGGGTTGCACTAAGCTGGGCTATTAGCTTAGACTAGGTTTGGTTAACAGATAAATCAAATCAGAAGAGGCTATGTTAGGTATGAGGATAGATCAGAGTATGCCATGCTGAGTCAATAAAATGGAACTAAAACATCATCATCTAATCCTGTGTTGCTCCACGAGGAATGTAGAAGCCTGGGGCTAGGTAAGTTGGTCCTGACATTTAAGATGAGAGTGACCAGCCTCACTCATCCCTGAGTGGCATTATGTGAGCAATAAACCCTAACCATCCCTTGGATATAAACCTGCACATGCTCAATCTGACTGGAGCGCTTTAATTGCCCAATAAACCACCAGGCGCCATAATTTGGTGTTATGGTTACCACCCAGCATAGTACCTGGTTTCCTGGTGTACAGGAAACCATTTGGCTTGTCACTCAATGTAGAGTCACCCAGAGGCAGAAGGAAGAGGAAAGAATGAAGGAAACAAAGACAGAAGAGGGAGCATAGACACCTGTAGGAATAAGGAGGAGGAAAGAATGAAGGAAAAACGACAGAAGAGAATGGAAAGAAATAAGGAAGGAAGAGAGGAAAGTGAAGTCACACAAAGAGCAGCACTACATGAAGTGAGTGGATGGTGAGTGCCCTCACCAACCACTAACTAAAACAATTAAAATAAATGGGTAAATAATGGGGAGGTGGGAGTGAAACTACACCAAACACACAATATTAGTGTACACAGATACACAAATACAGCATCTACTTTCCAACATCATTACCGTCCCGACCTTTTTTCCCATCTAAGAATGGAGTGAATCACAAACATGGGAAGTATTAAACTGGGAGAACTATCACACCACACCCAGTGATATGGGCCATACAATCACTCAAGCTCCCAAAATTACGGTTGTTTCAAAAGCTAAGGCCCAAATTCAAGTCTCGGTTTTGAACCCGATCCCCAGTTTAAAACCTGGATTAAAGCATAATCCCTGATGAACAATATTCAGAACAAGGGTTTAAGCTGCTGTGGCACTAAGTCCAAGGTTTAGTCAATCTGTGGTTTAAACTGCCTTAGGGTGGAGGACTGATGGGAGATTGTGGCTGGCAAGTGTCAAAATAAATATGAGATTATTCTTTTCAAACATCTCTACAGACTGAAGAGTTAGTGGAGAGGAGACTATTGGGTAACATGTGTGATAATGTCATAAAAAATAAGAATCAAACTTCCTTGTCCTCTCTACATTAAGTAAGCTGTGCAAACTAAACAGTAGCCTATTATTACTGTAACTTACTTCTCTATCACAGAACTTTATCAGTAGTGCAAATATTGGGGTCTTGGGCTTTCTTTTATGTCTAGCACATTCTTAAATCCAGCATAGCGTGAAATTTTTTACTGTTCACCGACGGTTCAGTTTAGCTCTTTTCCAGATTTCTGTTTGGCAACACTCGCTTGTAGCCACCTGAGCGCTTCCTCAGTCATGCTGGTCATGGGATGGGGAGGGGTTGCTGTACCTTTGCAGCTATTCAAACTATCATCTGTGCAAACAGTAACCCATTGTTTATCACCAAACTTTGGCATCATAAAACTGAAAGATGTGCAAACAGAAGCCTACTGTAACATAAATGCTTCCATCAACATATTTTTCTAGTAACGGTACCCAAAGTGCATATGCTTGATCAGAAACATGGATTTGTTTCAAAGAAGCAGTCGTAACAGTAATTCACGTCATTTATATATCCCCCTCCTCTGAAACACAGTTAGACTGAAGCAGTTTGACACATGGCTTCAATTTCTGATACTTTTACATCATAACACTAATGAACAACTGATAATGACTATCATTAAGACTTGTATAATTATCAAATTTACATATGGCAGATAAAGCGATAGCTGACATAGTAATAAAAATGAACTGCAAATGCAAATTGTTTATGCTCCCCACAAAAGCTTACTAACTTACCAGTACTGAACTATTCATGACTAGTCATGGATTCTTTATACAGCTACATTTATACTGGATTATTTTTTCTCATATTATTGTACTGACTGGGTAGGAAGTGACTTTTTTGTGGCTGGTTTTTCTGCCAAATAATCTCAGTTAAGCTAAAAATGCATGTTGATTTTGGCTGTGAATATCATGTCTGAATGCTTCAGTATAAGGTTTAAGTCTCAGATTACTCACTCTCAAATTATCTGAGATATAATCCAGTGACCTGAAAAGGCTAAACCCTAAGCTATAATCAAAGACTGAATAATACCTAATCTGTAGTTTATACCAGCCTCAAACCCGAGGTTTACCACTGTCTTGAATTCAGGCCTTAACCATCTGCACGTAATTTCAGATCTTGAATGCTGAGTGAATGAGTTTGTGGCGTTTTCATTGGGCATGCTGCTGATTAGTTCTACATTGATTACTGTATGTTTTTCTCTTTTCATGTTTTCTGGACCCTATCTCACATCCTTGGGTGGGAAAAGAAGTAGGGATGATGGCGATGATGATGAGTCTTTAAACTGTACCATACTAAAAAAGTACTGTGTGTACAGATGACTAGGCTTTCACATGTATTGTTGTAAGCACCAAAGCTCAAAGCTGACACACAGAGGCAGGATCACTGACCTCATAGCAGTTGTAGTGGAAGATGCACTCAATGAAATGCTGGCACAAAATCTTCGGGAAGCGTTTCAGAAGGCGCTCTGTCACATAGAAAGTTGCCGTGCTGCGGATGTCCTCATCACTGTCAGTCAGGCACTGCACCACACAACACGGTTAGGTTAGGTTACTTTACTTCAATCCCTTCCACCTGATGGCGTATTTTCCCACTCAATGCAAGTTATTTAGAGATTACTTTATTCAGCCTAGGGGAGACTTCCAGAGGTGGATGAATCAGATCATTCATTAAGTTCTTCACCACTAAACAGCTCTCCTAGGATTGGGGGGAGGGGGGGGGGAATTAAGTCACCAGAATGAAAAGATTTTAAAAAATGAAGGTAACCACAATCAATCCTCACTTAGGCCTAGTATGTATACTGTACTGGTGAAACACTTAAGTAAAACAACCTTAAGTGAGATTTATTGCTCATTCAAGAATGATGAGATACAATACAAGAATACAGAAACTCACTTTTGACTTCAAAATAACTTTACAGCGATTCATTTGCTACATAATATTGAAACTATTTTTAAGTGAAACAACTTGAATCAAGGACAAACTATATAATATCTAATTTGACTACATAATGGCCTGGTGAGAGAGGATAGTGTTTGGAAACTCCCTGTACTGTTGTTTGCAGATGATACTGTGTTGTTGAGTGAAGACGAAAGGGAGCTGCAAGCTTGGTGGATGAGTTTGGGAGAGTGTGTAAGAAACGGAATCTAAAGGTGAATATAGGGAAGAGTAAAGTGATGGTATTTGAGAGAGGTGAAGTCAGTGAATGTACAGTGAGGTCGGATGGTGAGGAAATGGAAAATGTGAGTACGTTTAAGTACTTGGATAGTGTGATAAGTAAGGATGGAAGTTTGGAGGGTGAAGTGCTTGAAAGGGTACAACAAGGAAGAAAGGTTGCTGGTTCTTTGAAAGCAGTGATAAGAAACAGGGAAGTGAGCATGGAAGTGAAAAAATTACTACATGCAGTATTGTGATACCAACTCCGACGAATGGAAGTGAAGCTTGGACGCTGCTGGAAGGACACAAGTCAAGAGTGAGAGCAGTGGAAATGAGTTATTTAAGAGGAGCCTGTGGAGTCACATGGAGAGACAGGCTGACAAATGAGGATATAAAGGAGCGTTGTGGTGTCGATGTGGATGTGATAGGAAGCGTTATGAGGAACACACTGAGGTGGTTTGGCCATGTGGAGAGGATGGAGAGTGAAAGACTGACGAAGAGAGTGTATGTGAGTGAGGTTGAGGGGGGAAGAGGGAGGGTGAGGCCGAGGATGAGATGGAGGGATGGGGTGGAGAGGTATATGAGAGAGGTTGGTGTGAGTTGGGAGCAGGGCAGTGAAATGGCGGGGGACAGGGCGACGTGGAGGCGATTTGTTTGTGGCCACGGGATTGAGGCGTCTGGCAATAGATAGATAGATAGACTACATAATACATAATTTGACTCCTTATTATGCAGTCAAAACAATGGCACCTAGCATAATTAATCAATAGGCCTGGTGGTAGAGTGCCCAGATCAGGAAGGACTGTGGCTTACATGGTACAGTTAAAAGTCCTAGAGGTGGCCAGAAGTTTTTCCATTAAGTACTTGGCAACCAGCAACATAGTTCAACTTTCAACCTTTAAATATTCTGGCATATCAGATAGAACCAGGATTCTGGGGGTTTGAATGACGAGTGAATGGAATGAAATGGAATATGAAGTTTAGGCCAAAGGCCAAGCACTAGGACCTGATAGGTCATTCAGCGCTTTGATGAGTGAGATATGAAAGACGATAGTTTAAAAGAATGAGTGTAAAAATTGAGAAAACTACTACACAATAACCATGCAACTAAAATCGCAGGTAAAATGAAAACAGATGTAGTCAGCAAGCCCTAAAACATAACTATGACAACACCAATCACAGCTTGCAGTATAGCCCTGTCTCCTTTAAAAATGCCATAAGGCTAGAAACATTTGCCCTATTACCTAAAACAACTGATAGGGATCCCCTATTTGTTAAAAATTTCGCCCGAGAGCGGGCATAGGTCGGACAGTCCAATAAGAAATGCCTGCAAGTTATTGTGAGTTGACAGATGTCACACTGGGGTGGGACCCCACGGTCCAGAAGGAACCCATAAGTCAAACGTGTATGGCCAATTTGCAGCCTAGTCAACCTTGACGAGTGAATGGAAGCATGACCTACTGGCCTGGAAAAACTCTAGATGTCTGGATGTTGCTACTTCTCACCCTGCCCTAGGGTAGGGAAGGAAGTCCAGATGATATGATACTGATAATGAAATATTCTGGGCTATGGCAGCCTAGCATCAGATCCCTATGCTTCCAAGAGGGTAATATGGATTTGGCTAGTACCATTTTTAACAAGCCACATGTCCTGAAGATAGGCACCTTCTAGCAATGACACCCATAAAACTGGGTGCCAGAGCTAACTGCTAATACCAACACCCCTAAGCTCCCTCCCTGTCCACCAAATGGAGGATGATACACTGCAGATGGGCATCTTCAGCCTGCAGTCTGTTGAGTTTATGAACCTAGGGTCAACAACAACTACAATAATAATAATAATAATAATAATAATAACAACAACAACACTAATAAGCCATTGGATGTACCTGAAGAATCCTGTAGAAAAATGATCCCTTAAGTTTGAGGTAATCTTCCTGCAGGAGGTTGATGAGGAGTGTGAGTGTGGTGCGGCGGACTTGCAAATTGGGGTCACGCAAGCATGCTGTCACTTGTGGCATCAGTGGATCCACCAGGGTTGCATATCTGCACAGAAAACACTCATTGCTGATCAGGTCTTTCATATTCACAGTCATTAATCGACTTACACTTCAGTCCATGTGTCACACACCTGCACATACAGCACTCTTTATTAGTCCTTTTCTTTACAGACAATAATCCACTTACATTTCTGAGGTTGCAAACTACTGTACTGCAGCATCATTGAAACACATGAACTTATTACTGGTTATTTAGCATGGCCTAAAGCTCTGAGTTTTGAGAGTTTTATGGAAGAAAGTTGGTGGTTTCAACAGTGTAATGGAAGCAAGTTTTGGGTTTTAAGAATGGAAGTAAGTTTTGGGTTCTGAGAGTGCATAGGAACAAAGTTTTAGGTTTTGAGGGTGCCAAGGAACTAAGTTTTGGATTCTGGGAGAATAAAGAAATTAAGTTTGTGATTCTGAGAATGTAAATGAACTTAATCTGGATTTTGTGAATGTAAAGGAACTGAGGTTTTGGGGTGAAAAAAGACCATGACTGTATCTGTCTGGGGCATCCTCCCTACAAGGGCCACTCACCTGACACACATATCAGACAGAGTGAAGACAATGTTGACCTTCATTGCCGGGTGTTTGGTGGTGTCCAGCATCTTGCCCAGCGCAGGGATGATGCGTTTGGCCTGATCCTCATGTTGAAGGAACATCTTCCCAAGTGTAACCACAGCAAGTGCCTACACAAAGACAATAACACATTCATGAATTATGTGCAGTTTTCACTTCTTGTTGTTGGTGTTGTGGCCCCGGGCACATCGGGATGTGAGCCTGAAAGACTGCAGGAAACCAGCCACTTCAACTGGGCACCCAGAGAGAGATCTTTTGTTGGTGTTATGGTGAAGGTTTACCAAATTGTGAGAGTGAGGTGCATGAGGTTATTTTGTGTGTTGTGGTGTCAGGGATTGTAGCTAGCCTATTACAGCCTCTTAGTTCCTTGAATCTCCTGATGTTCACCATCCTCTTTTCAGGGGATAGGGAGAAAGCTGAGGGAAATTTGCATAACACCATGGATGGCATCCCTCTCCAGATAAGCCTAGAGCAACAACAATCCCTTGAATCATATAAAACATTCTACTGGTATATTCCTGCTATGTCCTGATGATTTCATTCATCTTAGGGAAGACCTCTTACACTGAATGAAAGCCACATTTACCTCCTGTTTAAAGCCACCCCAAAGTTGAATCAAACTGCTCGGCAGAAGCTTGATCAAACCAGCAGAAAATGGTACCCATGCAAGTATGAAACATTACAGTTCGGTACCTTGCAAAATGTACAGTACCGGTGTATGCTCTACTGACAGGTTATTCTCCTTTTGTTGTTTTCCTGTTCTTGAATTCTACCCACCCCTTTGAAACAGTGAGAAGTTACAGAGTGATGATGTCTGCTATGTCTGATATCATAACAGGCCAAGCTTCCAATCTATCATTAGTCTTCAAAGTTTCCAATGAGATAATCCATATGACTATTCACTATCAATAAAAGACCAAAAATATTCATGCACATCCATCAGGCCATACCATTCGTGCAGTCTCATGTTATCATCATCATCATCCTGATCTTACCCACCTAAGAATGGGGTGAGGTAAGATCTAGAAAACAAGAAAATCTGGAAATGAGAGAACTACCTACAGCATGCCCTGTGAAATAATCAAACCACCAACTTGTAGGCCTAACCATCTGCACTTTTTTTTAATCTTTTTATTAGATACATTTAGCAAACACCTGCCAAACAGTCAGTAATTTCTAGAGTTTCACTATCATCATTATCATCATCAAACCTCTTTTCCCAGAGGTGAGAAGGGTCCAAGAAGCAAGAAAAAACTGGTAAAATAATAAGTAACCATGGTCTGCACAAATTAAATGGGCCAGACTTGTATTAATTCACCATTCAAGCCTGTGGAATCCTGGCTCATATATGCTGAACAATGTTTTTACAGTCTCACCTGTACTCTGGAGGTTGGGTGGAATGCAATGGTGGTGGGCTGTGAGCTCTGAGTCTGTGAGGATGGCACAGATCCTACCAAGCGCTTCTTGTTCCCATTGCCATCCTGGCCTGGCTCAGAGAAGATGATACTCTGCAACATTAGAAACATCCGCTTGTTGACCTTCTGCGGGCACAGCATGGCAGCTTCCCCAAGTGTGAACAAGTGCCTGCACAAAGGAGATATACAGCACAATAATACATATAGGGTATGTGTTTTCATTTTTTCATTCATTTTCAACCTCTTCAATATGGTGACATCTTTTTGCAGCACATTTTCACTACCTGCAGACCATTTTATTAACACAGGAAAAATATCCTGTATTGCATGGGTTACTGATGGTTGGAATCTTACCCTTTCACTTCGAAAAATCTCTCCTAAGCTGATGGAAACTGTCTAGAGGAGGTAAGACTAAAATCAAAATACTGTAATATGACTGGACTGTAAGGGCTACCGATGTCCACAGTAACATCATCATCAATATCATGCCCCTTTTGTCCACCTTAAGCTCTGGTGAGGTGGAATCTAGAAACAATGAAACAGAAAGTACAAAAGTGTGAGAACAAACAACAGCATGCCTTTTCCAGTCCATAATAAAGTACAGGGTACAGAAAAAACGTCAATTAAAATGCTACGGTTATCCATACAGCCAATTTCCCAGTTTAACCCAAATGACATTACTAAACTTTACAAAAACACTGTAATAACATGGAACACATCCCTGTTTTATAATCATGACTGCCTATAATCATGCAGTGAAGTGAGAAGTTTCAAGTGAAAGGGAATATAGCTCACTTTACCATACACTATGTTAAAGGTCAAAAGTACACTGATTAGTAGAGTGTACCCTACGTGAGTGAGGAGGCAGGCACGAGGAGAAAGGGAGAGTATGGATGAGATGCAGAGGTATATGAGTGAGGGAGGTATGAGTTGGAGAGATGGCAACTTGATGACAGAAGACAGGGTGACATGAGGGTAATTTATTTGCAGCCATCCCTTCTGCAATAAAGGCCACAAACAGATAGACAGACAGATACATACAGACAGACAGATACGAGGTCTATCCGGAGAAGAAACTGAACTTTTTAAATAGCACACAAAGCATGACTGCAACAGGAATCCTGTGAAGTGGCAACTCCGTGCTTTAGTCTAACACCAGCTGCATCATGCCACAGGGGCCAAATCCGGAAAGTAGAAGGGCTGGGGAACGACATTCGTCTTGTGCTTCACCAAAAAGTCACAGACAAGATGCGACACGTGGGCAGATGCATTGTCATGGTGCAGTATCCAGGATTGTTTGTCCATGCCTCAGGCCTCTTCCTTTGCACTGCCTCCCTCAAATGCTTCAGAATGTCTAAGTAAAGCTTTTTACTGACTGTCTGACCACATTGAACAACTCATGATGAACGATGCCTTTCCAGTAAAAAAAGACAATCAACATCACCTTCACATTTGAGCGAGACTGATGTGCTTTTTTTTTTGGTTACAGTGACAATGTTCCAACCCACTGCGACAACTGCCTTTTTGCTCTGACATTGTAGCCGTACACCCATGTTTCATCATCCGCTGTGAAAAAGATTTTCACACAAACACTTTGCCCAAGTGCACTATACGCACATTCACTGAAGCGTGTGTACCTCAATGACTAAGTGATGTGGTGTGATGTAGTCATTGTTTGACTAAAGCTCGAAGTCGCCACTACGCTGCGCTCCTGTCGCGATCACGCTAAACCAGCTAGTTAGTGCACTATTTCAAAACTTTGTTTTCTTTTTGGACTGACCTTAAGACCTTGAAGATAAAGACAGGCAGTCACTCCTTCCCTATCTGGTTTTTGGACTGTACCCATCTTAAACATATTCCCACCTAAATGGATTGGGTGAGGCAGAATCCAGAAAAAGAAAGAGAAAGCATATAAGCAAGACTACCAAACACCATGCCCAGTAAAATGAGCCACATATTATTCACATATCATTCAAGCCCTTGCAATCCAGGCTTCACCTTGAAGGCATTATCTTCAACACATTTTTAAAAAATAATTATGCATGCAATTAACACAAACAGACTCACTCAAAGCAGAGGTGCCAAATGATCTCTACACTGAGTGACAAACCAAATGGCTTCCTATACCCAGGAAACCATTTACTATGCTGGGTGGTAACCTTATAACCGGGGTTTCTGGCAGGGTTAAGTGTCCCCCAGATTCCCCTATCCAAAATCACTTAATCATGGCAGTTGTTTCAGAGAGCCTTGGAGGGCCCAATATCTGCCCAGGGCCCCAACCAAATGGGCAGACTCGCTTGGCAATGTGGAATGTGAGAGGTGTGAATGAGGAGAGCATGAGGGTGGAAGTGGTGAATGTGATCAAGAGTGCAAGATATGCCGTGATGGCGCTGTGTGAAATGAAGATGAAAGGGTGCGAAGTGGAGGAGTGGGAGGGTGTGAAATGTGTAAGATCAGGAATGAATGGGCGAGGAAGATGCAAGAAAGGAGTTGCTTTGTTGATGAATGAGGTGTGGCAGAGTGGAATGAAAGACTACAAATGTGTCAGCTCGAGGTGTATGTATGTCAAGTTCAAGTTTGAGAGAAATTAGTTGGAGAAGAACAGGGAGGCTTTAGGAAGGGAAGAGGTTGTGTAGACCAGATATTCATTCTTAGATCTTTAGTGGAAAAGTTTCTAGAGAAGGGAAAGAAGTTGTATGCGGCTTTCATGGATTTGGAGAAAGCATATGACAGGGTGGATAGACAAGGATTGTGGAAAGTGTTAAGAATATATGGAGGAGATGGGAAGTTGCTGAATGTTGTGAAGAGTATGTACGATGGTGCGAAGGCTGCAGTGCGTGTGGATGGTGAACTAAGTGAATTTTTCTCTTTGAAGGTTGGGTTGAAACAGGGATGTGTCATGTCTCCATGGTTGTTCAATCTGTACATGGATGGGGTAATAAAAGAAGTACAAGGTAGGGTAGTGGATGTTGGAGTGGCCCTGGTGAGAGAGGATAGTGTTTGGAAACTCCCTGTACTGTTGTTTGCAGATGATACTGTGTTGTTGAGTGAAGACAAAGGGGAGCTGCAAGGCTTGGTGGATGAGTTTGGGAGAGTGTGTAAGAAATGGAATCTGAAGGTGAATGTAGGGAAAAGTAAAGTGATGGTCTTTGAGAGAGGTGAAGTCAGTGAATGTACAGCGAGGTTGGATGGTGAGGAATTGGAAAATGTGAGTACATTTAAGTACTTGGGTAGTGTGATGAGTAAGGATGGAGGTTTGGAGGGCGAAGTGCTTGAAAGAGTACTGTACAGCAGGGAAGAAAGGTTGCTGGTTCTTTGAAAGCAGTGATAAGAAACAGGGAAGAGAGCATGGAAGTGAAAAAGTTACTACATGACAGTATTGTGATACCAACTCTAACGTACGGAAGTGAAGCTTGGACGTTGTTGGAAGGACACAAGTCAAGAGTGAGAGCAGTGGAAATGAGTTATTTAAGAGGAGCCTGTGGAGTCACATGGAGAGACAGGCTGACGAATGAGGATATAAAGAAGCGTTGTGGTGTTGATGTGGATGTGATAGGAAGTGTTATGAGGAACACACTGAGGTGGTTTGACCATGTGGAGAGGATGGAGGGTGAAAGACTGATGAAGAGAGTGTATGTGAGTGAGGTGGAGGGGGGAAAGAGGGAGGGGGAGGCCGAGGATGAGATGGAGGGATGGGGTGGAGAGGTATATGAGAGAGGGGGGTGTGAGTTGGGAGCAGGGCAGTGAAATGGCAGGGGACAGGGTGACTTGGAGGCGATTTGTTTGTGGCCACCCCAAACGGGATTGAGGCATCTGGCAATAGATAGATAGACAGATAGAAGTTTGAGATGGTGAAAGTGGCAGTGATTGTAGCATATGCACCGTGTGAGGACAGGAATGAGAGAGAGACAGATTTTGGGATGAACTGGGTGAAGTAGTGGGAGAAATGCCCAGGAGCTATAAAGTGATTGTGATAGGGGATATGAATGGAAGAGTAGGTACTGGTCCAGAGGATGACATAATGGGTTATTATGGAGTACCAGGAGAAAATGATACTGGGAAGAGACTAAAGGATATATGTCAGGGGAGGAGGTTATGCATTTGTAACACGTATTTCAAACACAGAGATGTACATAAATATACATGGTATGGAGGGAACGGGGATCATGTTGAAAGAAGCCTGATTGATTATGTGCTAATAGAGAGGTCGATGATGGGATAATACAAGGGCGGTGAGAGGACGATGTGGAGGTCTGTCAGATCATATGATTGTGGTATGAAAGATCAAACTGAGAGGAGTGAGGTGGATCAGGAGAGAGAGGAGCAGTCAGGGAGAAAGACTGAAAGTTGAGAAGCTGAGGATCAAATAAATGGCAGATGAATACAGGACCAAAGTAGAGGACGAGTTAGAATTACAGAATTGGAATGAAATGGATCTGGAGAGAAAGTGGAATGCATATAGGGATTGCTTAGTTAGGAATGCTAAAGCGAAGTGTGGTGTGGCAAGAATAACAACAAAGAAGAAAGGTATGGCATGGTGGGATGAGCAGGTAGAGAGAGTGGTGGAAGAAAAGAGGAAGAAGTGGCTAAAGTGGTTACAGGATAGGGGTTCAGTTGAAATAAGAACTGAATATGTTGAGAGCAAGAAGCACGTAAAGAGACTAGTGAAGAGGAAAAAGGGGGAGGTAAATGAGGATCTAGGAAGAAAAATGAATGCGAACTACTCTGAAAATAGAAAGTTATTCTGGAAAGAGGTGCGGAAATGTAGAAGTGAAAGCGGAAAGAAATGGGATGGTGTGAAGGATGCAGGTGGTAGATTATTAACCCATGGAGATGAGGTAAGGACCAGATGGAAAGAATATTTTGAAAGCCTGATGAATGGGAATAGGGAGAGCACAGCAGCTGTAAACATGATTGGTTTTGGAGGTGTGCAGAGAAGGAATGCAGTGCCAGGAGACATGACACTCGCACAGGTGAAGAGTGCTGTGAAGTGGCTGAAAAATGGGAAAGCAGCTGGGGCTGATGAGGTGTATGCAGAGATGCTTAAGTGTAGTGGAAAGAATGGAATGAAGTGCTTGTTGGAGATATGTAAGAAGGCATGGATGAGTGAAACTGTGCCTGCAGAGTGGAAAAAGGCTGTGACTGTACCCCTGTACAAAAATAAAGGTGAGAGAAGTGAGTGCAAGAATTATTGTGGCATAAGCTTACAGAGTGTGGTAGGGAAGGTATATGGAAGAATTATTATAGAGAAAGTAAGAGAGTTATCAGAAGTCCTAGTGAGTGATGAACAGGGTGGCTTTAGGAGTGGCAGAGGATGTGTGGACCAAATATCTGCATTGAGACAGATAGTAGAGAAGGCTTGTGAGAAGGACCATAAGGTGTTTATGGCATTCATGGATCTGTAAAATGCATATGACAAAGTGGACAGAGAAGGATTGTGGAAAGTTTTGCGCATGTGTGGTGTAGAGGGTAAGCTGCTAAGTGACGTCAAGAGTTTTTATGATGGTAGTGAAGCATGTGTAAGGGTTAATGGGCACCTAAGTGAATGGTTCACGATTAGTGTGGGCGTGCAACAAGGTTGTGTGATGTCCCCGTGGTTGTTCAATATATATATATGGATGGGGTGATGAGAGAAGTAAAAACACGAGTAATGGAGAGAGGGATGGCATTGGTAATGAATGGTGATGGATGGAATATCTCAAATTTGTTGTATGCTAATGATGCAGTGCTGCTTGCAAGTACCAGACAAGAACTTGGTAGGCTAGTGCAGAGTTTTGCTGATGTCTGTAAGCGTTGTTCCTTGAGGGTAAATGTAGAAAAGAGTAAAGCGATGGTTATTGAGAGAGAAGGTGACTCCCAGTGCAATGTAACAGTGAATGGAGAGAGACTGGAATTGGTGAGAGAGTTCAAATATCTGGGTACAGTGATAGAAAAAAGAGGAAAATGTGCAAAAGAAGTTGAAAGCAGAGTGACACAAAGAAGAAAAGTAGCTGGTGCAAATGAAGGCCTTGATAAGAAACAGAGGCTTGAGTGTTGCAGCTGCACGAGGCTTACATGAAGGAGTGTTAGTGCCAACGTTAACATATGGATGTGAGACTATGATGTGGCATGAAAATGAAAAGTCAAGGGCAAGAGCAGTGGAGATGGGACTGCTGAGGAATGTATGTGGAGTACAGAGGGTGGATAGGATACGAAATAATGTGATTTATGAAAGATGCGGAGTGAAGAAATCGGTGGACACAAGAATTGACGAGAGTGTACTGAGACGGTATGGTCATGTGGAGAGAATGGAAAACAATAGAGGGGTGAAAAAGGTATATCTGAGCGAATTCGAAGGAGGGAGGAGGCGAGGTAGGCCAAGGAGAAGGTGGAGAGATATGGTGGATGAATGTGTGAGGAGGAGAGGTTTGGAAGTCGGTGAGGCTAGGGAACTGACAGGAGATCAAGCTGGCTGGATGAATTTTGTGAGGAGAAGTGCATGATCAGGGATTTTTGGCACCCCTTTTTAATGTGGCACCATCTGGATTGACTCTGTCAGATACGATTATGTGAAGCTACAAAACGTGGTGAATGTTTTTGGCGTATCCAATAGAGCCAGGATTTCGGGGGCTTGAATGATGAGTGAATGGAAGCGTGGCCCATTGGACTGGGCAATTTTGGGCTGTCTGGACATTGCTACTCCTCACCCTGCCCTACGGTGGGAAAGGAGGTCCAGATGATGATGATGATGAATGATGCAATTAACATATATCTGCCATATAGCCATTCCACCAACTATCAAGTTAAAAAAAAGGAGGAGGGGATGCCAACCCTCTGTCATGTGCTTTGGTGTGGCCTATATACTTTATCCGACTAACTCAGTCTTCATCAGTTTCCTGGCTTCATCAACTTCTATACCTCATTTACTTACACACACATTACCCACAGCCATCTAACTTCTTCACATACATAATACCACTCCATTTCTCAGCCACCACAAAAGAAAATTTTTCAAAAGCTCTCTCTAATGCAATGCCTTACCTGAAGAGCTTCTCCTCGCCCTCCTTGTTCTGTGGTTGTGAAGCTTCAAAAAGGACAGACTTAAGGTAGTCATCACAGGTTTTCAAAAGTGGGGCTGCCCATTTCTCTATTGCCTTCTGACCTATTGGGATATAAAAAGGGATTTAGATAAAAGCATATCATACAGGTTGTCAAGCATTTCTTACTCAATTCCTCTTGTATCACAATTCAGAAATTAGATATGACTGTAACTTTAAACAATGCGGTTTTATAGCATACACCCGTTAAAACAGTAAGTCAATCCCATTTTACCCTCTTCAAGGCATAAGGACCTGAGGCTAAGCTACTTTACTGCTAGTCTAGTACATTTAGAGGTATATGACCAGCCCACTTCTTTAGATGGCATTACAGGATCAAAGAACATTCAGTCACCTCTTAGAGATTGAACCTACACAAGTCACTCCGACCGAGGTGTTCTAACCACCAGATCAACAATAATATCTCACTCAGCTGTACTGGAGGGCTAGTTACCTGTACATTCACCCATCAGGACATACCCTCTGCCTCCTCGCCATGCAGCCTGTAGGTAAGCAGTGTGATAGTGTCCATTATGGAGGAGATCAGTTCCACCCCCACTGAGAATGATGTGATGGGATGCAGGAGATGTTGCTGGAAGGCCTCGGCACGGTCAACCGGCACGTGATCTATACTGTTGCACAGCACACGAAGCACTTGCAGCAATGTGTAAGACCCAACCTGTGCATGTGCAAGGATAACAATTAATCCTGCAAGCCCAACAATGTCTTTAATTTTATTTCTGCCATCTCCTGATGGTGTTACACAACTCAGGACAGGTTACAGCAATCTATTCATTTCAGCCAGGTCCTCCTTGAAAATTACTGCAAATCTCATGCTGAAGAACTGTTTTTTTTTACAGTGATAGGGATGAGGTTAGTAAATGTGTCGTGATGCTGTTGTTATTGTTGTGGTCTCAGACTCATCTGGAATGCAAACCCAGCCTTAAGCTGCCCTTCTGCTTTCCACCTTACTCCTTTCAGAGGACAGAGAAGTTGATGACAAATGTTTGTATAACCATGCAACTGAGCCTATAGTTATATCAGTGCTATGTCCCTCACCAGCACCTGTTCTGGTGTGAAAGGCTGCATTACAGTGAGAGGAGTCTACTTTGGCATGTATGTCATATTCTCTGTTGATACACAGCCCCTACAACTCACAAGGAGGTACTATGGGATTGCCTATTATTACTTTACAGGTGTAGAGAAGGATGATGGCTGTTTTTTCAATATGGAAAGGTAAAATAGTCTATCTGAGAGAGTAATTCCCCTAATACAGGCTACTTCTGAGAGGTTCTTGTAGGAAATTCTTAGGAATCGGCACTCTGCTGTGGATAGCCATGTACTGTACAGTACACCATTATATCGGTGCAATGTAATCCTAGGAGGCGGAAATGAGTTTTCATGGCATTCAATTTAGTTCTTTGAAACTTTGCATTTGTTTCTCTGTAGGGGGTGGATACAGTGCAGTAACTAGGATGGTACAGTTTTTATGTTTGTTGAGGGAATTAACAACATAGTTTTCAGCCAGGTACATGATAAACTGGACTTTGCAATCCTTACCTTACACCCTTAGATACCAGTAACAGCCTACTCAATGACCAAAACCCTTGAAAGGGCCAACAGGTCTGTTGCTGTTTGCTGTCAGACACAGACACTAAACAGTAACCTGAAGCAGCAAACTGACTCCTTTGTGACTAATTAACTTCGCAGCATTATGGGATATCGTTGGTACAGCCAGGTATGTAACAAGCTACTAATCCATGAGGGCAAACCGAGGCCTATTACCTGCATAATATGTCAACACCAACTCCACTTCAACAGGCATGTGGCGTGTTTTCCTGAGGTTGACCCTGCCCACAGGGTGATATCTGACAGTTAACCTGGGGTAGAGAAGACAATGGGGAAGGCCACAGAACTCATGGCTGAAGCAGGTTCATCATTCATTTTGAGTGATACTTAGTGGGAGAAGAGTCGCTCCTTGGATGGTTACACCAAGGGGTGGAGTTGGAGGGAGAACGGGGATATGCTTCCCATGCCATATGCTCCTTCCCCCCCCCCCCCAAGATGCTTGCTTTCCATGTATCCATCATCGTCAGAAATTCAACTCCACCCCACAGGCTGTGCTATTCAGATATTCACCTTTTTCCTGTTAAGAAGTTTCCTCTCCTGGATACCATAAGTGCCTGGCACTAGCCAAAATCATATATAACTTGCATCCATTGCCAGGAAGAGTTAATGTACTGGGTACCAGTGAATAAAAACCCACATTCCTGTTTAGTAAGGACTACTTTCAATTACTGTACATTGACAAACTACAATACTCCTCCCTCAGTTGCACAAACTTATCTAGTGAAATGTCAACTCATAACAGTACCAGGAAATCTAAATCCAACAAATATAAAGTTTATTTGTCTGCTTTTTTATTTTGTATGCACATATGGCTGACCACATCATCATGATCATGATCATCATCATTATCACCTAATCCTGTGTTGCCCCATGAGGGGCACAGCCCAGGGCTAAGCAAGTTGGTCCTGACATTTAAGATGAGAGTGACCAGCCACACTTATCCCAGAGTGGCATTATGTGAGCAATAAACCCCAACCACCCCTTGGATATAAACCAGCACAGGCTCAATCCAATTGGAGCACCTTAACTGCCCACTAAACCACCCAGCACAGTAAATGTTTTTCTGGTGTACAGGAAACCATTTGGCTTGTCACTCAGTGCAGAGTCAGCCACTGACAGAAGGAAGAGGAAAGAATGAAGGAAAGAAAGACAGAAAAGGAGAGAAGGAGGGAAGAGAGGAAAGGGCAATCACCCAAGAGCAGCACTACCCTGAGTGGATGATGAGCACCCCCACCTACCACCAATACATATAGCTATAATAAAACATACTTGGTACTACTTGAAAACCTGACAACCTGAAACAAGTGAGTAACTGACCTCTGAAGTGAGCTGACAGTGTTCCTCAAAGTAGTCGAGTGCAAAGGTGGGATTCTTTACGGTGACATATGCTGAAAGGAGTGCCAGGAGTGTCCAAGCCTCCTCGTCATTCTCATGTCCTATGTGAGTCATGACTGTTGACATCACACGTGGGCTTTTAGGAAAAAAGAACATCAATGGTAACAATTCAATCAGTTAAAATGATGTCATGCTCCTACTTACAGAATTCCCATACTGAGGTCTGCCATGGTGCAGTTGAAGTTCCTGACAGACTGGAAGTTAAACAAGTGTGCCAAATCTAGTTAATTACTTCCTGGCAGCTGTCAGAAACTGATGGGGGAAAAAAAAAAAAAAAAAAAAAAAAAAAAATTGATGTGTAATACAATTAATAACAATGCAAGCGTAGCTTCGACAATGACTCTGTGTACTTCTGGCTCAATGTTGCCTGCTGACAAAGTGATAAGTGTGTGGCTGAGTACTAAGCATGTAGCCATATTCCATTCCCATGATAATACCTTTCAGGATCTACGGTAGTCAACAATCAACTAAATACCTGATAAATGGTGACAGGAAATCCAACTTAGGCAACCCTCTATAAAAAATAATAAAATTTCAAAATACAATCTCTTGTTCTTTATAACTGGTCCTATAAACTGTGGGAAAACTGTCAAACATAGCCAGTTCTCAATGTTAATTAAGGATATGTTTCAAAGAGTTATTTTTTCCATACACCTAAAAAATCCATCCATCATCCAGTCCTATGGGCAAGCTGGTCCTGACATTTAAGATGAGAGTGGCCAGCCTCACTCATCCCTGAGTGGTATTACATGGGCAATAAACCCCAACCACCCCTTGGATATAAACCTACACAGGCTCAATCCGATTTGAGCACATTAATTACCCACTAACCACCAGGTGCCAAGATTTGGTTATATGCTTATCACCCAGCATAGTAAATGGTTTCCTGGTGTACAGGAAACCATTTGGCTTGTCACTCAGTGTAGAGTTACCCACGGGCAGAAGGAAGAGGAGAGAATGAAGGAAAGAAAGACAGAAGAGGGAGTGTAAAGTCACCTGTTGGCAGAAGAAAGAGGAAAGAATGAAGGAAAGAAAGACAGAAGAGGGAGGATGGAAGAAAGGAAAGGGCAGACACCCAAAGCAGCACTACATCGAGTGAGTGGATGGTGACTGCCTCCACCTACCATGAATACTTAATACTGTACAAAAAAAAAAAAAAAAAAGGTTACACATAGCAAGAAATTAATATTATACCACAGCCAATACTTTTACACTGCATAATAATGCACCCAAAAAGGTGCCAGCAGGAAGAAATAACCCTCTCAATGGTCAAAATAACTCTAATATTGTATTCCACTTAATGAAAGACAAAACAGAGCTTAAAGTGACTTATATACAAGCCTGAGTGTTAATATTAAACAAAAGAGTTCCTGTAATTTTTTTCCATACCTCATAAGCTCTGACTTGGCCCACATCTGAATGACCTTGTTGAGGAACTTATGGAAGGAGCATTTAGTGAGGGCCTTCAGGATGCACCAGGGTAGCTTAGCAGCTGGTGTATCTGCTTCAGGATGCCCTTCCACCAGCAGTCGCCGCAGTACCATTGAGTCCATGATCTGACCAACAAGTTCATAACAAATAAAAGTAAATGAACTCAAGCTTCCTCCTAAGGATTCCCTTGGCTGAGACTGGCTGTGGTACAGCTGATGTTTTCTATGGACTGAAAGCTAAACAAAGTGCAGAGCCAGGTAAATACTTATTATCTGACTATCCAGATTAACTGAAAGTCACAGCAGTCTAGTGATGAAGGTAATGAAGTCTTGTAGGTTGTTAATAACACCTTTCATCTGAAAGGCTTTATCAAACCCTTTTAGTCTGAAAGACTCTATCAAACCCCTGTAGTCTGAAAGGCTCTATCAAACCCCTGTAGTCTGAAAGGCTCTATCAAACCCCTTTAGTCTGAAAGGCTCTATCAAACCCCTTTAGTCTGAAAGGCTTCATCAAGCTCCCTAAGTTTGACAGGCTATATTTAACCCCTTAAACTGAAAGACTATATCTGTCTACCTTTGTCAGACAGGTAAGTGTGAGGCTACATATGGAATGTTTTTTGACCTTCCACGGGGAGCCAGGATTCTGGGGGCTTGAATGGTGAGTGAATGAGAGTGTGACTCATTCAACTGGACAAACTATGGTTAGTATCTCATTCTATCAATTTTTTTCTGGCTCTCTGGATATTAACTCACCAATGTGGGGTGGGAAAGGTTTGGATGACAAAGACAGCAATGATGATGAATAACTTAGGTTTTGGTTTAGTTATGTAGATATGGAGAATGCAAGACTGACTAGGAGAGCGTATGTGGCAGGGGAGAGGGTAAGGGTGAAGCTGAAGATGTGGTATAGAGATGGGGTGGAGAGGTATGTGAATGAGGGTGGTGTGAGTTGGAGTGAGGGCAGCCTGATGGCAGGAAAGAGAGTGACATGAGACAATTTGCTTGTGGCAATCCCCTCCAGAATTAACCCCTTCATTTTGATGATATTCTTGTTGCTATTAGAGGTTCTTATTCAGCATAAAGAAGACTTTTCAAGCTGTACAGATCAGTTACACACACCATTAACTCCCCTCAATACTAGGAGTCTCCTGTAAACTGAATGCAGTCATCTACGGAGAAAAAAAAAAAAAAAACTCAGATTGAAAGGGATAATGTGTCAGGTTACAGACTGATAGGTAGATAAGCAGATAAACTCTCAATTTTCCATTGTAACTCAGCCACGCCCTATGCTGCATAATGTGAAATGGCAGATATTACATAGTAACCCCCAGCAGCTCAATCTTCAGCATCGAGCTGGATATTGTGTTACTATCCATCTCAACCCTCTATCTTAAAAACTTTCCCATAACTAAGTGATGAAAACTAAGCATAAAATACAACAAAATAATGATCCAGCACAGTAGCTAATACAGCACCGGTTGGCTGCCGCTTTCGAGCTGGCTGATACACCTCAACACTGGATATTGCATAGAACCGCCAGTTATGTCCTGTTCCAGTGCCAGATGTTGCATAATTTTGCCGGATATTGCTTTAATAGAGTTAAGCCAACAGCATCAGATATTGCATTGGGCCCAATATTGCGACGATGGATAATTGAGAGTTTATATAGTAACACTGAGCATACCTCGACAACACGCTCCTGAACCTTAGTCTCTGGGTCAAGGATGAGTGGTAGGACGCCAGAGCACCAAGTAGCAGTGACAGCTGGGTGTTCAGGGTAGCATTCCAGTAGTGCCGTCAGTGAATTCAACATCTGCTTCCTCACCAGCAGTGCAGGGTCTCGACAATGTTCCACCAGCACCTGTAATACCACACTTGCTTCAAGGGCTTGCACTGCAGTATCTATCTTTTGAAATATTTGTCAATCTCATCAGTGCCACATCATTCATGAAACAGTTTTCATGAATTCTATCTTAAAAATTTCAAAATACCGGAATTTATCCAAACATGTCTTTTGATCTACCTACAGCATTTATCTACCCGTCTATTTCAGCAATGACATTATTCACAATACACTTGTTTTCTGTACCTCTAGTAGCCTTTAATCAACTGCATTTACCTGTTTCAACAAGGTTCCACCAGTGACGGTAATGCCACCACATACAAACTTGCCTCTGTTATTGTAAATTCTATATTTTGATTTATGCTCATGCAATATACTGTATCTCAACAACAAGATAATGTCATACACCATGAAACATTTGCCTCTAGGGCTCCTAAAGCATCATTAGTTCTTTTATCTATTTATCTAATTTTAAAAATGTCACCACTCACAATATGCATGCTTTAAGGACTTCTATTATATTCTTTATTTACTACTCTGTTTATCATTTTCAACAATGTTCCACCAGCCCCTTCCTTATCACCCCATATACCGGTACACTTGTTTACAGCATTTTGTTGGACATTTATTGTTAGATTTATTTATTTAACACACTGTCTTACAAACACATATAGTACTAGTGTCTAGGACAGTGGTTCCCAAACTGGGGGCCATAACCTGAACCGAAGGAGTTTAGCGAGTAGGTAGTCAGTGGAGAGAGCTTACACTGAGTGGAATGGGGATTCAAATGAAGGAAAAATGAACCTGGCATGAATGTTCAGAAGCAAATGGTCTGGGAGGAGGTGGGTGTGTTGCAATTGAAGGCCATGGTTGTGGCAGATAATTATGACTCACTATGATAGCATATCATTTCAGAATTATAAAGTTATCAGATTTGTAAGATTCAAAGATCAGATCAAATTGCGTGGGATTAATACACTTTTTCAATCCAGTGAATTTTTTTTTATTGCTGAATCAGATTTTCGCAATAATGCAATTTTTAATTACTCTAAGTATGGATTTTTTTAATGTGCATTTTATTATTCCTTTAGTACCATTTCAATAATTATATATATATATATGATTCAGCTAAGACAAAATACACATATCTTTATTAAAAAGAGAAAATAAGAAAAATGGAATCAATAAAATTACAGGATTTGCTAGAGTGATTTTTATATGGACATGATGAGTGTAGGACTGTAGTGTAGACAGTCACTGTAGTCATGGGTTATGGTTGGGGAAGGGGGGCCATGTACAAGGATCATGTATGAAAAGTGGGTCTATCTATCTATCTATCTATCTATTGCCAGACGCCTCAATCCTGTTTGGGGTGGCCACAAACAAATCGCCTCCAAGTCGCCCTGTCCCCCGCCATCTCACTGCCCTGCTCCCAACTCACACCCCCCTCTCTCATATACCTCTCCACCCCATCCCTCCATCTCATCCTCGGCCTCCCCCTCCCTCTTCCCCCATCCACCTCACTCACATACACTCTCTTCATCAGTCTTTCACCCTCCATCCTCTCCACATGGCCAAACCACCTCAGTGTGTTCCTCATAACGCTTCCTATCACATCCACATCAACACCACAACGCTCCTTTATATCCTCATTCGTCAGCCTGTCTCTCCATGTGACTCCACAGGCTCCTCTTAAATAACTCATTTCCACTGCTCTCACTCTTGACTTGTGTCCTTCCAGCAACATCCAAGCATCACTTCCGTACGTTAGAGTTGGTATCACAATACTGTCATGTAGTAACTTTTTCAATTCCATGCTCACTTCCCTGTTTCTTATCACTGCTTTCAAAGAACCAGCAACCTTTCTTCCCTGCTGCACCCTTTCAAGCACTTCACCCTCCAAACCTCCATCCTTACTCATCACACTACCCAAGTACTTAAACGTACTCACATTTTCCAATTCCTCACCATCCAACCTTGCTGTACATTCACTGACTTCACCTCTCTCAAAGACCATCACTTTACTCTTCCCTACATTCACCTTTAGATTCCGTTTCTTACACACTCTCCCAAACTCATCCACCAAGCCTTGCAGCTCCCCTTCGTCTTCACTCAGCAACACAGTATCATCTGCAAACAACAGTACAGGGAGTTTCCAAACACTATCCTCTCTCACCAGGGCCACTCCAATATCCACTCCCCTACCTTGTACCTCTTTTATTACCCCATCCATGTACAGATTGAACAACCATGGAGACGTAACACATCCCTGTTTCAACCCAACCTTCAAAGAGAAAAATTCACTTAGTTCACCATCCACACGCACTGCAGCCTTCGCACCATCGTACATACTCTTCACAGCATTCAACAACTTCCCATCTACTCCATATATTCTTAACACTTTCCACAATCCTTGTCTATCCACCCTGTCATATGCTTTCTCCAAATCCATGAAAGCCGCATACAACTTCTTTCCCTTCCCTAGAAACTTTTCCACTAAAGATCTAAGAATGAATATCTGATCTACACAACCTCTTCCCTTCCTAAAGCCTCCCTGTTCTTCTCCAACTAATTTCTCTGTTCTTTCTCTAACTCTGTCAATAAGTATCCTACCATACACTTTTCCTATTATACTACGACCAGAAAAAGTTTGGGAACCACTGGTCTAGGACATTTACTGTATCATGTATCAGATCCTCAGCCAATGAAGTTGGATGGAAATTATGTATTTGCCTGTGTCTGTCTAGGTCTGTGTACACGATATCTCATAAAGCTGTTATTGCATTTCAACGAAATCTGGTGGAGGGGTGGGTAGTGGGCCATGGATGAGCTGATTAAATTTTGGAGGATCCAGATACAGGAATGGTCATAAATATTAAATAATAAATTTTCTTGGTAATAGTGGAGGTATGGGCTCTCTGAAAGTTTGTAACAGGGTAGATTAAGACCATACAGTTACATGTAACTGACTATGTAAGACCATAAAGTATTTAAGCCTACCTACGAGGGAAAATGAATTACAGCAGTGAATAATAAATTGTATTTGCATTGGTAAAGGTATGAATGCTCTGAATGCTTCTTGTCTGTCTAATTCCATTCATCCATCACCCAATCCAGTACTGTTATTCTGGAGCATAAGGGCACCAGGCTTTGCAACTCAGTCCATAAATTTAAGAGGTGAGACTAGTTGCTCCCCCATAAGCAGCTTTAGGGGAGCAATAAACCCTACACCATCGCTTGGAATGAGACCCTTATGGGTCACATCCAGTATACCTAGCATAACATGTCATACATACTCACACACACTTGACCTCTAGCACTGCTGTCTTATTTATCTACATACAGGTACAGGTGGAGGAGGGGAGAAGGAGGGGGAGGCCAAGGATGAGATGGAGAGATGGAGTGGAGGTACCATATATGAGAGAGGGGGGTGTGAGCTGAGAGCAGGGCAGTGAAATGACGAGGGACAGAGCAACATGGAGGAGATTTGTTTGTGGTCACCCCTTATGGGATTAAGGCATCTGGCAATAGATAGATAGATAGGTACCAGTATCTATCTTCTGCTGCCTGTTCCTACAGTGCTAATGACAGATTTGTGGATACACTACCATCCCAGCTACACAAATGCCCATTGTTTTTTATACACACCGGTACAGGTATACCTCGATATACGATACCCCTAGATGCAATACCCCAGCTTAATGGTAGAGATAGAAATACTACCTTACACTACTTAATGATGGCCAAACCCCGGTTTAATGATGAGTTTTGAATTCTTTTTACCAATTCTGATTATATTTTAGGCTAAAACTGTGTGTTTTTTGACTTAGATTAATGTGTTTTAGTGGAGGGTCAGTGCCCCTCCCCATAAAACAAATAAAGTAAAATGCCCACCCCTTATGGGATTATGGCATCTGGCAATAGACAGACAGATAGATAGCCATAGATGGGGTGAACATTGTCATTTTGGGGTAGCTACAGTTTACTAAGCTTGATTTTTTCCATACTTATATATGATGATTTTCGGATTTTATATGCTGGTTTTATTGAGTTATTTACAGGCGTTAGGCTTAGGTTAGTTACTTTTACAGCTGTTAGGCCATTTAGATTGGCTTTAAACTTGTTTTTAGGCTCATTTGGTTGGGTTTTGGACTTAGTTGGGGGGAAACCCAAGCCTGAAAAATGCATCCCATTATTTACATGTTATATCTACCCTGATATACATTACGCTGCCTAACCATGTTTTTTTCCTAACCAACTGCATCGTTAAACTGGGGTTTACCTGTATTTAATTATTCAACTTACCTATCTACAATGAAACCTTTCTAAATCATATTGTACTTCATCACCACAACTTACTCTTCTACCAATTCTTAGCAGTGACAGTCCACTACAGCATATGTAACAATTTTTTTTTCTATAATTATACACATTTAAACCATACACTGGCCAATTTCATTGTACCTAAAATGAATTTTTAATAATAAATTGCTGTACAGGACAGAAAAGGGCAAGAGCGTTACTGACCTCCATGTTCTTCTCAGAGAGCATCTCATTGTCCAGCCTCATGAGGTTCTCCAGGACCTGCAGCGCTGACTTCCGTACTGTCACTTTGTCGTCCTTTGCACGTCGATGCAACATGTCCACCACCATGGCAGCGTTGGGGAAGTCCAGGTCCTCATCATTGTCTCCAGAATCATCATCCAGGTCCTCCAATGGTGACTCCAGATTAATATTATTGTTGGCAATGTGTGGTGTGGTGAAAATAGTTGGTCGTGGGCGCAGGAAGATGTGTTTCATGGCCAGGGTAATGGTGGGGTTGGTGGAGAAGGTGCAGTCGGCCAACAGCGCCAGTGCCTTCGAGCGTACGGAGGCAGCGCTGTCACGGCACCGGGAGAATATGATGCTGAGCAAGAATTTGTGTGAGAGGATGTTGCGGTCTGGGGGCACGTCCACTGGATGGTCCACAGACACACTCAAAAAACTGTTTTCTGCCTCCCTCTCCTCTCCATCTTTATCTCCCTCCTCCCCTTCCTGTTCTTCCTCTCTCTCCTGCTCGAGGATGGGTTCACATGACTGTCTTGGCTGCCCTCTGTCTCCCTCTACCTGCCTCTCCTCCTCCCCAAGCATCTTTGATATAACCTCCAGCATAAAGAGACGGTGGCCAGCCTTCTCATTATGGGAGAACTTGAAGAACCATTTCATGAGGCGAATATACACCTTGACAGGAAGGTAACGCAAAATTTCCACAACTGACTGAGCGGTCTTTTGCCTGTTCTCAGCCCTGTCTGGCACTCGGATACATAGATGCTGGATCAATATGTAGACACCTTCGTGTGCCTCTTCCTTCACTTGCGTCAACAGATACTTTACAAAAATTTGTGAATGGTCCCGTATGACTCCCAGAGAGCGGGCAGACAGATCAGAGGTGCCCCTAGCAGTCATAAGGATGTTGTACATTATGTATTTCATGATGAGTATGACAGTCTTGCTAATTTTGCCATGTATTGGGTTGCAGAGAGCCTGAACCGCAACATAGGCATTGTAAGCCAGGGCCGTGACTGTTGATGCTCCATGCCGTCCAATGAATATTCCATGAGGATTGTGAGTTTCACTCCTGGACACCTCTATCAGTATGCTGATAGTCTCATCCAGGCAGTCAGAGGATCGTTTCAGGGAAAATCTTGCTAACAACTTAAGAAAATCATTCAAGAGAATGTTTAATACTCTTATCAGTCTCTGTGCTTCAATGGGGGACAGCATCTCTCCCTCCTCCTCATCATCATCAACTTCAGCCACAGGAGGTTCATCATGTGATCTGACACGCTGAAGTCCACGGCTGGGACCGCGGCCTTTCTTTGGGCTTGACAACCCAACTCTCAGTTTGGTTGATAATCGCAATATATCTAATGCCTTCATGTACAGAACTGGGTGGAAGAATCTGAAAGCATTGCTACCTGGAATACTTAATACAAGAAAGTAAAGACTTGCTGCTTGTACACCAAGGTCTCTCTCTGCCTCACGAGCATCATACCTCTGGCCCCGACAACAGTAGTAAAACAAAAGAGCCATCAGTCCGTTCACATCTTTGGATAATTCTACCCAGAACCTGGTATATAGACTAATATCATCGTCAGCTGGGAGGGCTGCAGTGGACCGTCGTTTCTCTGCCTCCTCTGCAGTGAGGGGCGGGATGGTGTCAATCCACTGACGGAGACAACTATTGACAGCATCAAACAAATTGCAAATATTTGTGTTGAAATGAAGTTCTTCAAAATCTGGTGGTAGATCCTCTACCTCTGTAAAGTCAGCGTCGATCACATTCTTAATCCACTCGTCATCCAGCTTGTCCAGAGAGAATTTAGAAAGTAATTCCAGTACCTGCTGCATCTTTGCAACAGCTACACCCTCGGCCATCTTGAATGTTTTGATTGTTTGAAATGATCCGCGCTTGACTTCAAAACAAAAGTCTTGGAAAAATACAGCATTATGATTTTAAAATCTTTATCATTATGGCATAGTTAATCAAGAAAATTTTCAATAAATCTTTAAGAGATATAGAAATAATTATTCTCATTTGCCAATTTTTATGTTTTACATAAAAATCAATAATAAAGGAAACAGTACATATATTAAGATTACTTTCTCCATCTTGGTGCCGAATTAATGAAAAAGTAAACATACTAGTAGCAACGGTAATAGTAAATGAAACCTTAATCTTTGTATCAGCTTTCCTTCTTTGCAGTTCTCATTCGTATTTCGTATAGCGAAAGATGTTATGGTGAAACAGTAGATGGACCGAGTCATCCAGCCGGTGATGCCAGTGTCGCTCTCGCCGTTGTGGGGAGTGGATGTGTCATCGTCATTCGTCGTCTTAGTCTGTTTATTTACATTCCTGATATTTGGGGAAGAAGCCTGTGAACATCTTAGGTGTTTTTAAAGTAGTTCACAAATGGTAAAGAAAGCGTATAAGTCAGTTATCCTCACTTAAAATGCTGCTACTCCACGACATATGTAGAAACTGGATATTCTTAATCTTGAGGTTACTTTTATATCTGGCCGCGATCAGCTTGTCATTGCCACTCTCAAGGAAGCCAGTCTTTAGATTAATGGACATACTAACGAAGCTTAGTTGTAGTGGAAGCGGTGTAGGGTGAATGTGGATGTTGTGAGGGAGATGTGGAGGATTGAAGCACTTGAGGCTGTGATATGATAAGTGCCTCCGCTCTCCCACTTACCCGTGATGAATGGTAAACTGGGTCTTGTCCTGGTCAGTGTAAAACTGTGATGTGGCCGGGAGGTGTGTGTGCGTGTGGCTACTGTGAAAGAGTGTTAATGGTGGTAGCATGGCTCCTTGTTCTCATTTCAGTACAGTTGTCACCCGCAATTTGAAGACAGGTTTCCATAACGCATTCAGTATTGACATTGTAATTTAGTCTTGGTCTGCCAGGTGATTCAGTGAGCCAAATTACAACAAACTGGTAATAACATGTATTAAGTTATAATCCAAGCACTGCTGGGTGATTTGCGCTGAAAGTGTGTTTGAACCCACTACAAGGGGATAATATAACTATTTTTACCATATTTTTACCGGTAGTTCCAAGTGATTAGCTGGAATAGGAAGTGTCAGTGGTGGGTGAATGGCCTTAGTCTTTCTTTAAATCAACACAGTTGTTGTCCACATTTAGTCTACTGACAGGTTTCCAAAATATGAACATTTTAGTACAGCCTTCAATAACTTTTAAATTGTTTACTGCCAAGCAGTTTAATTTAGACTGGCTACTGTTTAGGAATGTCAGTAGTGATGGTACAGGGTCTGTTTGTACGAGTAATTTAGTAGCTACAGTTGTCACCTATCCTCAGTTTGGAGACAGATTTCTGTACTCAAACCCCTTCTTTTTGATAATGCCTTTTTAATGTACAGTATCCATTGTCCCACCAGGCGATTAGCTATCAAGAGGCAGAGAGATTGGTTTTCATAATTTAAACCCATTATTTACAGTAATGTCACTTTACTCTTTTCTAGTTGTGCCAGGCACTCATGGTATGAACTTATATACTGTAGATCTGCCACTATAAAAGGATGTCAGTTGTGGAATGTACTCTTCTGTCTGTAACTAGACACCATAATCCCAGAAGGGGTGGCTTCAAATGAATTGCCTCTATCACCCTGCCCCCCACCATCAGGATGCCTGGTCCAACACACACACACACCCCACACTCATATACCTGTCCATCTAATTACCATCTTATCCTGTCTCTCCTGTCCCCTCCTTCCTTCCACCTTACTGAGATAGACTCTTACCCTGTAATTTGGTACAATTATCACTCTTCCTCAGTTTGAAGGCCAGTTCCATAATCCAATTCATTATGATAACACCTTGTTAGTTACAATCCTAGTCCCATGAGATGTTAATTGGATAAGGGATGTCATTGATGTGGTATTGGCTCTTACTTTCTGTAGTTTAGTGCATTTATCATCCACCCTCAATTAGAGATTGATTTCAGTAATTGAAGAGATTATGGAAGAATACAGCCTACACCGCAATGTACCATAAATGTGTCTCAGGAACTGATGGAAGGAGTCAGCACCCCCTACTCACCCTCTTTGTATTGGCTCAGGGGAGAGGGATGTGACATAGCCTATGCCCCAACACTTTTGTGTTATCCCCTTTAGCTTGAGGAAATCCCTTGCTTTTTAACCCATTTACCTTGGGGAATTTATTATTATTATTATTATTGTTTTTTAGTCTCATTAGCTTGAGGAAATCTCTTGTTTTTATCCCAGTTTGCATGAGGAAAACTCTTGTTTTTTAATCCATTTAGCTTGAGGAAATGCCCTGTTTTTATCCCTTTGGTTGGAGGAAATCTCTTGTTTTTGTAACCACTTTAGCAAAGAGAAATCTCTTGTTTTAACCCCTTTAGCTTGAGGAGTTTTTTTTTTTTTTTTTTTTTTTTTTTTTTTTGTATTTATTCTTACTATCTCCTGATGGCTTTATTCTGCTAGACCCCCTTATCTGAGTGGCATGTTTTATTGGCTTAGCCTATTTGTGCTACTAACAGATTGTTTTATTCATACTGTGCATGCATTAGGAAGGACCTCTAGCAGTGAAGGGTTTACTGAAGGTTGTATCTAATTCCCCCACACAAAAATTTTCTCTTAAGTTTAGTAATATTGTCTGGAAGTAATACAAGTAAACCATACAAATAGACTATTGCTGGCATTATATGGGTTAAGAAAGCTCTCTAGCACTGAACAGTATATGGTACTGTAATGAAAGCTGTATCAGGGTAATAATTCTAGCTCCTCCAGCACAGAAAGACTCCAAAGCTAACTAAAATTGTCTGGAAATAATAAGTGTGGAATGAGAATAAAGCTGTACTGTACCTCCACATACTCTGACCTCACTAGCACAGATTCCACTTAGCTATATACAGTACATATTGTAGTGCTGTAGGTGATGCCAGAATTCAGCAAAGTGCTTCAGACTACCTGTGTGGTGATAGCTATATTGGCTACTATCTTGACTTTTGTTAAAATTTTGAGGGGTTTTGCCAAGAATTTGATGGGTATGAGGCCAGCACTGATGACCCCAAAAGGATCTGGAATCAAAGAGAATTTTTAGTTGGCATGTTGAAGTCTATCTGTCTGTCTATTGCAAGACACCTTAATCCCATAAGGGGTGGCTACAAACAAACTGCCTCCATGTCATCCTGTCCCCTGCCATTCCACTGCCCTGATCCCAGCTCACACCCTCCTCTCATAAACCTCTCCACTCCATCCCTCCATCTCATCCTTGGCCTCTACCCCCTTCCACCTCACTCACATACACTCTCCTTGTCAGTCTCTCATTCTCCATCCTCTCCACATGGTAGGTGGGGGTGCCCACCATCCACCCATTTAGTGTGATGGTACTCTGTTTTTAGGGTAGCTCTGCACTGAGTGGCAAGCCAAATGATTTCCTGTAAGCCAGGAAAGCATTTACAATGCTGGGTGGTAACCTTATAACCAACCAACACGTGTTTCATACGTGACAACAAGTGGCTTGGCGAAGGGTTAGTGCCCCTCCCCGGAAAACAACTAGACCTAACTAAAAAAAAAAACTATGTTCAGGTGTCATGTTGATGTTTTTCCTTTTTTTTTTCTTCTTTTTTTTTTTTTAATTCCTCTAAGTACAGTAGTTGTGATTTCACTCTTACATGCATGTGGTACATCATCTAATCCTGTGCATGAGGAGTGTTGGAGCCCAGGGCAACAAGATGGTCTTGACATTTATGATGAGAATGACCACCCTCACTCATCCCTAAGTGGGATTATGTGAGCATTAAACCCCAACTACCCCTTGGATATGAACCTACACAAGCTCAGTCTGGCTAGGGTGCCTTAATTACCCACTAAACCACCAGGCGCCATTGTTTGGTTATATGGTTACCACCCAGTGTAGTTACAGAAAACCATTTGGCTTCAAATAGAAATTTAAGTACCGGTAGAAAAAATTAACTGACATGAATGGTGGTTGAATAGTATGGTGTGCAGCTGGCATGCCTTTTTCCCACATGCATTGTTCTGGTTGCTGTGCTGGTACTTTTTTTTTTTTTTTTTTTCCCACCCTGGGAATCATGCATTTGGAGCTCAGCCATACAGAGGATCTACTACAGTACAGATATTAACATAACCAGTAGTGCCAGCAGCATCAATAATTGGCAAAATTCTACAAAGTTCAGTACTGTATTAAGTTCTCTCCCAAAATCAGGACAGCAACTGCAGATTTTCAGCTTTTGAGTCTGCAACCTAAACTGCATCATCAGCATCCCAGTATAGCTACCCCTTTCCCCAGTAGAGCTGTCCTTCTGTTTTGCTTTCCTAACAAGTCTGTCCACAGACTGACTGAACAGCCATTGATCATGCATCCCTGACATATATCACACTTTCATAAAACCATTCATCTTTCTTTCTTCTCATCATAATAAATCATGAGATTGTATTGAGAGAATAGGAAGAAAATTAGTGGCATAGGCATGTTGAGGACAAAGTAATGTACTACTTTTAATATAGTTACCTGGCATGTAACAGAGATGATGTGATTGTGATATAGATGGTACAAGTTGTGTGAGACGACATCCTGAGAGTGGCAGTGACAAGGAAAGCAGGGAGAGGTGGTTGGTGAGGGACTAACTCAGACACACTAGAAGGATGGGGATGCATTGGTGACCTGAGATGCCAGGGGTAGGTCACTCCCCCAAGAGTGTGGCCCGGGGGTAAGTGTGAGGAAAAGACGCGTGTAGTGCGAGTGAGTTCATGGACAGCCCTCATTTGAGTGCGTGAAGGCTGAACATCAACATGGGGCCTGAAGGTTCAGCGTCGTTCCTTCACATGGGGGACATTGTGTCTCTTTATGCAGAGGGCAGTGTCTGCGGCTTCATCAGTACCCTTGGGTAAGTCACTGGTGTATGGTATGCTGTGACTTGTTAGGGAGCTATTGCTGTTAATTCTGACAACTAACAGTTTAACCCTAATATAGTAACAGAGAATAATACATGTAACTGGTATCCATTATGGTACATAATTAACAGTCTTGATAAATGTGCAGTATAATTTTAACCTAAATAACTCTAAGTGTAGGCTGCCGGTAATTATAATTCAGATAACTCTTATTGTTTTTATTTTAAGCCTTCATTGCTTTTTTCATTATTCGCTAAGAGTGTTTATGCTAAGTATGGTATTATAAGGTGTAGACTAGGTAGGCAACCTGTGTTTACATCATTTTTATCTGCAATAATAGCTAACAGAATTTACTTCACAGTAGAGTTCCATTGTTGTGATGGCATTTCCCTTCTGCTGTCTGGTGAGTTAGTCATGTAGAATATTGTTGATACAATTGCCGGTACAATATCATTATAGTATTGGATCAAGTCTGTTGGCAGAGGACAGTACGGTACCTAATCTAATCTGATGCATCAACATATCTTAGGGGTTGATTGATCTGTGCCCAGGTCAGCTGTGATCTGTGCTGAGTCAGGATGAAATGAGTCATTGATGGTGGTTGAGAGGAAACATTATTGAGATTGATGGGTTGGTATACAGTACTAGCCTATGTAATACCAGTAGCTACGTGTATGTATAGCCTCAAGTAGTTTGTCCATCGTAAATTGGAAATTTTCATCCTCTTGTAGTCTGTTTTGTGTACAGTATGTAGATGACAACCGCGGGCTCTTCATCCATTCCGTAGCACTTATTTGTGACTAACATCATATTCTAAAGTTAATCTCTTGTTTTGCTGCAGCTCAACATTCAAGATTTTGAGATGGCAATTTTAAGCCAGGTTGAAATGGACAGAGTACCTACTGGTATAGTGTACCGGTACTGAGTAACTGTTAGTATGGTACCGGTATAAAAAAAAAATAGGGGGAGGGGGGATCTCCACAGGACATGAGTGATGTAAGCTCCTGATTTCGCATGTGACCACACTAGATAAAGTATGGACAGTTTCAGGCGAAATAGTCAGTGCTGATGATTTTCTGATATTGTTACAGTTAGGCCTGTGTGGTAGGTGGGGGCACTCATCATCCACTCACTCGATGTAGTGCTGCTCTCAGATGTCTGTCCTTTCCTCTCCTCCATCCTTCTTTCCTTCCATCCTCTTCTGTTTTTCTTTCCTTCATTCTTTCCTCATCCTTCTGCCTACAGGTGACTTTACACTCCCTTTTCTGTCTTTCTTTCCTTCATTTTTTCCTCTTCCTTCTGCCTGTGGGTGACTCTACACTGAGTGACAAGCCAAATAATTTTCTGTAGGCTACACCAGGAAACCATTTACTACACTAGGTAGTAACCATACACAGTAACCAAATTTTGGCACCTGGTGGTTTAAACGGTAATTACTGGTACAGCGCTCCAGTCAGATTGAGCCTGTGTAGGTTTATATCCAAGGGGTGGTTGGGGTTTATTGCTCATGTAATGCCACATGGGGATGAGCGAGGCTGGTCACTCATCTTAAATGTCAAGACCAACTTGCCTAGCCCCGGGCTCCTACGCTCCTCATGGGGCAACGTAGGATTGGGTGATGAATGAATGAATCATTACAGCACATTGCATGCCAACATTTGGTTGAGACTGAACTCGACTCAGATATGGATATGTGGTGACCTGATACCTTGTCACATCAAAGGAAGAAAAAAAAAAAATGCCTTCGGGTTGCTATTTGAAAGTGTTGATCCAAATTATTGTAGTCTGGCCTGAGATATAAGAGGCCAGGAAGGGTACAGTATTCACTTAGCCTACCCAACTAGAGCATTTTTTATTTATATTTTTATTTGTGGGTGTTTGAGAGAGAGCTGAAGGGGGCCATGAGGATTTTGAGATTCCTCTAGAAGGGACTGGAATGAAAAAGATTGAAAATCACCGACTCTACCTTATTATCCCTGTATAGTATTACTGTTACACAGTATCTAAGTGAAACAATTGAACTGACAGAATTTTTGAGCAGGAGGAAGTTACACATAATCATTCACAGCAATTATAGTGCGCATTAGCTACCATAAGACAAAATATAGCATTTACCATCATAGTCATTGTTGTTGTGGTGGTGACCCCAGGCTCATCTGAAGATGTACCTAATGAACAGCTAGCTAAAGTTGCCCATGTCATGCAATCCATTGTCATCTTTTTCGGGGCTAGGAAGGGAGTTGGGGAATGTCTGTATAGCCAGGCAATGTCTTTGCCATTACAGTAAAGAGTCCCTCTCTTGTACTACTGTATGGACCACAGACAGTGGATGTTTTCTTTTCCAGTTTATGGTACCTCCCTCAGGTAGGCTACTGGTGTAAAATATGGGTTTTCCAGTAAGTTGTACAGTACAGGTAGCTACCTTACTGATTGTGAATGACGGCACTGAAATGCATAACAAACCCAGCTTGGTTGATTCAGAACTGGAATACTGTAATGAGATGTGAAGTAGAGAAAGCTGAAAAAAAGACCTTATTATAGAATCTTGTGATCTGTTTGCCAGTCACTGACCTGATGGCCCCAGAACTGTACAGATAAGATAATTCCAGATGGAATTTGTCAGCGACCAAATGTATGGAATATTTGACATTGCACTAAAGGTACCGTAGCTATTTTTTGGCTGAGGATTGTGTGCATTGAGAATGGGTTGGAGTGAGTTGTACTGTACAACTACATAAAGATTCTACTAGCTAATCAGTAGCTTAGCCTGGAGTGAAGATGCTGATCATGAACATTGCTGTGTGGTAGAGGTGTCAATGACAGATAAGCACTAAACTGTTGATGTAACTTGTCTTTTTATTTGAAATATGATCAAGTGCAGAGATTAGATTTTGATTATACGAGACAGGTCTGCACTCTAGGAAATTTACTGTAATATTCACTTAAGTCTAGGATGTGTAATGGCTGTAAGTGAAGCAGTTTTGAGACCTGCTTCTAATTAATGATTTAGTGGTTAAACCCTTAAAGTCCCATGGTCATCTGTCCAAGTGTTCAGGCCTTCGTATGTAGAGTCCTAATATCATCGCGTGTACACAAGCTACCAAAAACTGGCGTGAGCTGTCCCCATCTCTTTGATGATGTATATGAGCCAAGCCAATGGAAAGTAGAATATCTAGTGGCTGGCCTGATTGGTACCCCTAGACCTTGTGGGGGAGGGTCCTGCCACTGCCACCTCTCCACCTCCCTCTGCCCCATTGGATCCTGCCCTCTGTGTCCCATCCTACCCAAACTACCCCCCATATCCCCTCTAGACCATATTGGCTGTATGTGGGAGGCATATTCCCTCCCCTTCCCTCCCTCCTGATGCCCCCCCACACTCCCTCCACATCCCTATTCCCCATTCAGTGGTGTCCCATTCTTGCTTATGGCGAGAGATGACTTTTTGTTTTTGACGGTCGACAGTCTGCTAACCATTAGACATGTGAGAGTGAAATATACATTTTCCGGTGAGTAATGTCAAGCTCTTCAAATTCTGTAAGACTAAAATTTACCTTGGTGAAAGTTGAGAAATTGGACCCTAAATGTGGTTCTGGGGCCAGACAGAGTGGGAGAATTGCTGTCTTTGGGGGTTAAAGCAGAGTACCGGTAACCCACATTTCTGACATGAGAACAACTTGTATGATGAATCACAGGCAGCTTTAAGTGAAGAGATTGTGTTCATTCACCATCAACTTAATAATGAAAAAGCTGTGAGGACTAACCATTGGAGCTTTATGCCGTGTCCCCATTTTTTGGTAAGGGCTAAGGTGTTGCCCCTGGGTAGAAAACTAAGGTTTGGAGCATGTAGTACTTTAAGACCAGATGCCCTTTCTGATGTCTAACAATGACCCTTGAATGGACTCAGACCTCCAGCCCTTCGCCCAGAGTGAAGTGCTGTAACCCACTGAGCCGCAGCTGCTGTGGTACCTATTCTTCATCTGAAAATTGATGCGACGTGGACTTTGTGTAATGGAGCTTTCATGTCTAATACCAGTATCAGAAATATGATCCTGAAAATTGATGCAGCATTGACTGTATGTGATAAAACTGTCATGTTTTCTGCATGTTAAGTATCAGGATTAAATGGGGGTAGGGGGGTTTCAAGAATACTCCCCCAGTATCCCTGCTTGTCGTACGAGGCGACTAAAAGGGTTGGTGGTGGGTTAGTGCCCCACCCCGTAAAAAGAACTAACTAAAAAAGCAAATAAAGCGCCTCGGACCCGGACGGACCATACGTTGACGACTAAGGAACGGACAAAGGACATTCTGAGGGTAGGAACGTGGAATGTGAGAGGAGTGAATGATGAAGTGAAAGAGAGAGAGAGATTGTCCAGGTGCTTGAGGATGCAAAAGTGGATATATGTGGATTGACTGAAACTAAATGGAAAGGTGAAAGGATGAGAGAATGGGAATATGGTGTAGGTATATGTGCGGGAGTCAGTGAGAATGAGAGGGCAAGAGAGGGAGTATGTCTGATGATAAGCAAGAAGTGGAAGGAGAATATAAGAGAGTATGGAACAGTGGGTGCAAGGATTGTATGGGTGAGGATGAAAGTAGGTATACAAGCATGGGCGATTGTATGTGTGTATGCTCCAACAGAGGATCGAGTGGCAAGAGTGAAAGATGAGTTTTGGGCAAGAGTAGAAGCATGTATGGATAAGTTTGAGAGGAGCAAAAGGGTGCTGTTGATTGGAGACATGAATGGCAAAGTTGGGAATGTATGAGTGGATGGAGTGGTTGGTCAGTGGGGTGTGCCAGCTGAAGTAGATGGGAATGGTAGTGCTTTGGTGGACATCTGTGCTGGTAAGGGGTTGGCAATAGCCAACACCTACTTTCGTCATAAGATGATCCACCGGTATACATGGAGAGTAATGAGGAGGATGGATGGTCAACTTGTTGAACGAAAGGCAATGATAGACTACGTGTGTGTGGATGAGCGAATGAGAAGACAAGTGTTGGATGCAAGGGTGTGGAGAGGGTGGGGGAATGGAGTCTCGGACCATCACTTAGTGATGGCCAAGGTAGAGCTGCAAAGAAAGTGGTTGAGGAGACGAAGGGGAAGACAGGAGGAAGCAGCTCCTGTGAGAAGAGTGGAGAAATTGCAAGATAGTGAGAAAAGGACAGAGTATAAGAGCATAGTGGAAGAAAGTTTGGGAAGGTATGAGCTAGAGCAGATGGAAGGGGTGGAAGACGTATGTAAGATATTCACGGAAGAGATAAGCACAGCGTGTGAGGCGGTTTGTGGAGTGAGGAGGAGATGCAAGGGTGTGCAAGGGACAGCATGGTGGAATGATGAGGTGAAACGAGCTGTGGAACAAAAGAAGAAGGCATATGGTGAATGGTTGGCGAGTAGAGGTAGGGGAGAAGATGAGAGAGAGAAGAGAGAGGTATATGTGAGCAGGAGAAGGGAGGTTAAGAGACTGGTGAAGGAGAGTAAGAAGAAAATGGATGAAGAGTTTGGGAGGAATCTGAGTGTGAAATGGAGGGAGAGTAAGAAATTGTTTTGGAAGGAGGTAAAGAAAGTAAGGCAGTGTGAAAGGGGAAATAGTAGGGGAGTGAAAGATAGGAATAATAGATTGTTGGTGGAGAAGAGAGAGAAATTGAGGAGATGGAAGGAGCACTTTGAGGATTTGTTGAATGTAGAGAGTGAGAGCAGTGTGAGTATAAGTGGTTGGGGAATGGCTGGGAGAAGAAGAGATGAGAGGAGGGAGGAAGAGATCAGTAGGTCGGAAGTAGTGGAAGCGATGAAGAAGATTAAGCTGGGAAAGGCCCCGGGAATTGATGGAGTGTGTGGTGAAATGCTTAGGTATGGGGGTGAGATTGTTGTGGAGTGGATATGGAAGTTGTGTAGATTGGCGTGGGAAGAGGGAAGGGTTCCAGAGGACTGGAAATCAGGTATAATTGTTCCTCTGTACAAAGGAAAAGGGGAGAGAGAAGTATGTGGTAACCATAGGGGTATTTGCCTTCTTAGTGTGACTGGTAAAATATATGGTAGAATACTCATTGATAGGGTTAGGCATATGACAGAGGAGCTAGTTGGAGAAGAACAAGGGGGATTTAGGAAGGGAAAAGGGTGTGTAGATCAGATATTTGTTCTAAGATGTTTAGTGGAGAAGTATCTAGAGAAGGGAAGGAAAGTGTATGCTGCCTTCATGGACTTGGAGAAAGCTTATGACAGAATAGATAGGCAAGGTATGTGGAAGGTATTAAGAATATATGGAGTGGAGGGGAAATTGTTGAGTGCTGTGAAGAGTATGTACGAGGGAGCTAGGGCTACGGTGCGAGTGGATGGTGAGCTGAGTGAGTTCTTTGATCTCAATGTGGGACTGAAACAGGGGTGTGTGATGTCTCCATGGCTGTTTAATATATATATGGATGGGGTTGTAAAGGAGGTGCAAGGTAGGGCAGTGGATGTAGGGGTGGCCCTTAATGAATGAGGGTGAGATTTGGAATCTTCCGGTGTTGCTGTTTGCTGATGATACAGTATTGTTGAGTGAAGATGAATGGGAGTTGCAAGGTTTGGTGAATGAATTTGGGACAGTGTGTAGGAGGAGGAAGCTGAAAGTTAATGTAAACAAAAGTAAAGTTATGGTGTTTGAGAGGAATGAAGTCACAGAGTGTGCAGTGAGGTTGGACGGTGAGGATATGGAGAATGTGAGTGCATTCAAGTACTTGGATAGTGTGATGAGTAAGGATGGAACTTTGGGGGATGAAGTACGTGAAAGGGTACAGCAGGGAAGAAAGGTTGTTGGTACACTGAAAGCAGTGATGAGAAATAGGGAGGTGAGTATGGAAGTTAAGAAGTCACTGCATGATGGTATTGTGATCCCTACCCTGACTTATGGAAGTGAGGCGTGGACCTTGCAAGAGGGGAACAAGTTAAGAGTGAGAGCAGTGGAAATGAGTTACTTGAGAGGAGCATGTGGAGTGACGTGGAGGGACAGGTTGACGAATGAAGAAGTGAAGGAACGTTGTGGGGTAGATGTGGATGTGGTTGAAAAGATTAGGAGAAATACACTGAGGTGGTTTGGACATGTGGAGAGAATGGAGAATGAGAGACTGACTAAGAGGGTGTATGTAGGTGAGGTGGAGGGAGGGAGAGGGAGGGGTAGACCGAGGATGAGGTGGAGGGATGGAGTTGAGAGGTATATGAGGGAGGGGGGGTGAGTTGGGGGGAGGGGAGTCAAATGGTGGGTGACAGACTGACTTGGAGGCGTTTTGTCTGCAGCCACCCTTTGCGGGATTAGGGCGTCGGGCTATAGATAGATAGATAGACGTCATCTAAGGTGTGATGAAATCAATTACTTTGGTAGCTATTCGTATGTGATAGAGGTTATGTTTTGCTTATGTTTAATGCCAGGACTAGATGATAAAAAAATGTATATCTAATCCATCCATCCATTGCCAGACGCCATGTATCCCAAATGGGGTGGCCAAGAGCTTAGAGTCAATCGTTTTACAGGGAGGGGCACCAATCCTCCACCAACCCCACTTGACACGTAGGGATGCCAACAGCATCTGGTGTTCCCAGGCGGTCACCCATCCAAGTACTAACCAGACCCAACGTTGCTTAACTTCGCTGATCGGATGGGAAGCGGTGTACTCAACGTGGCATGGCCGTATATCTAATACCAGTACAGTAATCACTCCAATATCCGACGTAATAGAGCCATAGGTAGGTCCGGATATTGGTTCTGTCCGGATATTGGGCCCCAGCTTATGGACTTGTACTTATGGACCCTAACTCAGAGAAACACCTATACAACTCCCTCTGGACATGCATAGCACCTATATAAGGCACATAAATGACTGAAATAAATGCAAAAGAAACATAAAATGAGGGTTTAGAAGTAGGTTCATACAATAATAAACATTCTGGTGACTGGCTCCTGGACTGGTACTTATGGACTCTAACCTAGCCTAACTCAGAAAAACACCTTCCTACTGCACATGCATAGCTCCTAACACCCTATTCACACCAATAAAGGACATTAAAGAGTGAAATGAGGTAAGTATAGTATGGAAAAAAGTACAGTATGAAACATTCTTATGTCCGGATAGTGGGGATGTTCGGATATTGGGTGTCCGGATATTAGAGTGATTACTGTATTTAATATAGCTAGGGTACATCGTCTAACAATTAATAGCTACTGTACGATAATGACTACTTTCCTAAGATAGAACTTATATTTTGGTCATGCTTAATACCAGGAATATGAGCAAATGTAAAGGAAGCTGCATGTTTAAATATCAGGATTTAAAGTGTCATTAAAGAAAAAAATGTTGTAGATCAGGATTTAATGTGGATCATCTAAAAAATTGCTGCAGCATTGACTACAGTCACTACTCGTTTTATGTTGATTTGGTATACGACAATTCATTACAGCGATAACAGAAATTCCACCCCAAAATCCGATTTGCGATGAATTTCCCGCTAGAATAATATTGCCCTCGGAAAATTTCGTATGAAGTGCCAGGCACACGCAAGGCGACAGTCACTTGCCTCAGGCAAGATGGTGGCCCCAGCATGCAGAGCATTGTTTTGGTTCAGTTGCGGTCCTGCCACCCCCTTCAAAGCCCTGTCTTTTCCACTCGTTCACGTGGGCCCCCTTGCTATCGTCACCTCTCAACCAAGCATCGTGCTACAGTAGGCCTATACATTGTGTAGCACCAGGCCAGCATTACGGAAGTGTGAATGTTGTGTTGTTTGCAACGATTTACTGTACCTGAGTAACACCGCCTGTATTGGAGTGATAGTGTTTGTTTTGGTCTTGGAGACGACTTGGACTGACACAGAAAGTGATTATGGTGGGTTGTTATTTTTGTTTCAGTCTTGGGTAGGTGACTTTGGGAAGCTGAGTTGACGTAACCTCCCTTTTATAATGTGTTTCCATCTCCCGATTTATGATAAAATTGTTATACGTTAAGGTACGACCTGACATAAGCCCATCGTACGAGTAGTGACTGTATACCGTACTGTACTGTATACAGTATGTATATGCTAATCTCTCATGCTTGGTTCATATTTAATGGCTTGGGCAATTTGGTGGTCTGGCAGTTCTGGTGTTGGATGCAGCCTCCCAGCAAGTGTCCAAGCCAGTAACTGGCCTCATAGTTTGTCTGAATAGCACAGTCAGCTTAATGACCACAACTTTTTCTTTGGGGGGGTAGATGGGGGCACCCATTATCCTCTTACTTGTTCTAGTGCAGCCTTGGTTTAACTTTACACTGAGCAGTAACCATACATCCATATGACACTTGGTGGTTTGGTGGGTTAAAGTGCTCCAACTGGATGGACCTTTTAATTAAGAGTTTATGTTAATAGGATGATTGGGGTTGTTTGCTCATATAATACAGTATACAGTGCTCGTCAGAATTATTGAGCGCCCTGCGTCCCTCCTAAGAAACAAGCATTTCAACATTGAAAAAACATATAAATAATGCATTTTATTTACCTTTAGTGCTTCGTAGGGTAGCCTTTATGTTTCTCCACGGACCTGAGACGTCTTGGAAGTGAAAGGGCGAGGCTCCTGAGGTGCTGGAGGGGTATTTTGTCCCAGGAGTCACGAATGGCAGCTTCCAGCTTAGGCAGAGAGCTAACGTCCTTCCCTTGGAGACTCTTCTTTATGATGTACCAGAGGTTTTCAATCGGGTTGAGGTCTGGGCTATTTCCTGGCCAGTTTGTCATGAATGATACCTCGCAGTCACGAAGCCAATTGGTGACCGATTTGGCCTTGTGAGCAGGTACACCGTCCTGCTGAAGCACTCGTGCACCTGTTAGCTCGAATGAGTCTGGTAAATGATCACACAGAAGCTCCAGGTAAACATCCTGATTCACTCTAACATTCTTGGGAAGCACAACAAACTTCCCCAAACCTTGACCCGAGAAACAAGCCCACGCCATGAGTGAATCAGGATGTTTAACTGTGCTTTCTACATACCGTGGGTCAAGTGGGTCACTACCTTTGCGTCGATACACACGTGCTTCTCTGTTACAGGTAACACTAAACTTTTCCTCATCAGACCACAACACTGACAACCATTGCTCCTCACCCCAGTTTAGATATTTATTAGCAAAGGCAAGCCTACAAATTCTCTGGTTCTTGGTGAGAAGAGGCTTTTTCACAGGCCTATGACTTGTGTAACCAAGCTTGTGCACCCTACGAGACACTGTTCTCACAGACACCTCACCAACACTTCCAGGTTGCTCTCCTTAATTTTCCGTACACTCACACGAGGATTAAACTCCACTGCATGTTTTAAAACATTAACAGACCTTGGGGAAGTTTTCCTAGGCCTACCAGACCTCGGTTTCTTTGTGGGAACTTCACCACTGTTTTCCAACCGAAACCGCGCACACCAACGACGCACTGTCGATCATGCCACACCAACCAATTCACTAATTTCCTTTGTCTGGTGGCCTGCCTCCTTTAGAGCAATGATCTGGGATATGATTTCACTCTATAGTTCATGGGTAGGTGCCATAACAAAGTGGTGAACCCCAAAACACTGCGGGACACTCGGTAAAAAATGGCGCAATTTGAGAGGAACACACGGCGGAGTTCCTCTTTCTCAGGCAGCCCGTGGACAACTGAGGCGGGAACCAACCAGCGCGTCGGAAGGCCTCAGGCTACCGTGATGTCATGCTCGCAGCGCAAACTTGTGGCTCAATTTTTACCCCCCAGAATGGGTGATTTTTTTTGGCCATAAGTATTGCGCTCCCGGCGGACAACGCTGAATAATTTTGACGAGTACTGTATACCTCTCAGGGAATAGTAAGACCCTGTCCTTAAAAGTTGTGACTGAGTAGCCTAGCCCCAAGACCCTATACTTCTGGTTAAGCAAAAATTGATTGAATGAGGGATGGATTCCCCCCCCCCCAACCCTCAGAATGAAATGATTCACAGGTGTTACTGGCATGTGCACACACACACACACACACACACACACACTCTAATTGGTACTGAAGCAAGTTGACATAACAGGACTTTGTGTACCATACCAAAATAATCAAATTTTTTTATTGTTAGCCATATACGGTGCAGTACTGTACAACTTGTGTGCTGATATAGACTACCCCGTACTGCACCCCTCATATGTAAATCATCATGGGCTGCATCCAGTTTGGGTGTCTTAACTCACTAGACCACCAGGCATATAAGCTGTTTGGTTAGCTTCTGTGGCTGAGCTGCTAGGAGAGTGGTATGGTGTCTCAAAGGATGTGTGTTTGAATCCAAGCTGGGGCAGCGAACAATTTAAGGATTTGAATTTTGTTAAATTAGGCTTTACTGGTCTACCATAAGACCTACAAACATGTTGTAAAAGCACCCCTGTTAATACTTATACAATACAGCAATCCTATATGAGACAGGCCTAGCATATATTCCCTATGGTGAGTGGATGTGTGTCAGTGCTGAAATGGTGACATGTGAAAGTGTACAGTACTATATATGTCTATAGGAGGACTGCTGGACCTCAGGCAATGGACTGTTAGGCCAAGCTTGTACCCAAAGTCGGACACATAAAGAAAAAAAAATAGCCTATATAGATTCTTGGACTGTAAGAATAGAAAGAAAACAGTACTGTACTAGTAAAATATGAAAAAAACAAATCATCAGTGTAACTGTATACAGTAGTACGGTACCTGGTAGTATTCGCAGTTGCGGCTAGCCCTAGGTTCATCTGAAATGTGAATTGGTGGACTTCAGAATGAAGTTGCCCTTCTTCTGAAGCTCACCATCCTCATTTTGGGGGATAAGGAGGGGACTGAGGGATGTTTGTACAACAAGGCAGTTGACCCACCCACGTGAAGGCATCCCTAACTAGCACTGTTTCACCATAATAAAGGGATTATACAACACATAGTCAAGACTGACAGTGGTAGAAGCAAGACATCTCTCTTATGGGATGGATGTGTATAAAGCCACTACATTAAGGGACTGATATGAATATATCTACTGAAGTAGTTTATTGTTATACGGTAGCTATGTACAGTGTATTAAGTTTTTACTGGTAGCTAGCATTAGCATAGTTTGCAACACTGAAATATCTATTCAGTAGACTTTTATTAGGTTTATTGAAATTGTGTAGAATTCTGCATATGGTAGCATACATTTGTGGCTAGCCCAAATGACCTTTAACCCCTGTATGGATGACATCCTTTTCAGTTTATTTCTTCTGCCTGCAGATGATTTTATTCAGCTTTGGAAAGTCCTGTCTTATTGGAGGCGTTTGGTAATTGTACTGGCATATACCATAACCCCTCCAGTTCATAAACTCTCCCAAACCTAAGAAAATTGACAGGAGATGTCAAAAATACAATGAAACAGATGTCTCCAATTGTTGTGGGTTAATCTCTTCAATGATGATGACTTGTATTTCAGTTTTGCTACCACTGGTCAGTTTTATTACCAGCAGAGTTCTGAATAGCTACGTCTTAAATCTGGGGTTAATGAATGCTGTGTCAAACCCCTCCAGCTTGAAAAATTTCTCCTAAGCAGAATGAAATAATCTGTAAATAACAAGAATAAAATGGCAAAGGATGTCATCAAAATGATAGGCTTATTTTCCTCGTTTTACATAAAAAATTAGTTCTTATTGAAGTACCACGTGTATCGTACCCTACTATACTTACTGTTGTATTTGGATCCCAAGATAGGATAACTGAACCTGGATTATCCTTGTTCATGCTGTAAGTAGTGTTACCTTATCTGTGTTATTATCAGTATTAATACCAGTATTCATTGCTGTACATAAAAGTAATGCTTGCTTGATATCTGGTACCTGCTGTTGTTGTTGGTAATCTTAAGCTAGCCAAGATAATTGGGTCCTTTCCTAACTCTGTTACAGATGTGAGTAGTGTTGTGTAGCCTCCCCCTGCCCCCTCACCATCACAACCCCAGCCATACTCCCTCTCCTCTCCCGTAATCTGATGGATGCTATCGGCTCATCCTTTCCTCAACACCCTCGCGTCTTTCTCGTAAACAGCTTGACCTGATGGTTCAGTTGAGCCTCTGTGTTGAGGATGTCTTTCTCAGAAACTTCATATGGTCTGGCATGAATAATTTGTCTGTTGTGCTGCGTCCACTGCTGATTTTTACTCATATTACAGCCTCACACCTTCTTGCTCTGTATCTTGTGCCATTGTGAATGGATTTATATTTGTTTTCTCTCATTATCAACACTGTGTCCGGTATTTTAAATTCAGACTCCTGTCAAACCTTGTATTCAAAAGTCATTGTGCAGGCTCTTAATATAGCAGCCAAATCCTCTGAGGTACCGGTACTTTTTTTTTAATACAGCAGTCAAAACAGATCAAGCATGAAAACCTGAATCATGATTATTCCTCACAAAGTGATAACAGTATCAGTAGCCTACCAATAGTGTTATGGTATACTGTATTAGAGAATTGTTCAAACAAGTACAGGTACCACCATCAGAATTTACAGTAGGCTGTAGCTAGTGTAATCATTTCTGTTTTAGATTACCAGAGTGGTAGCTACTAGAAGACTTGAAATAAGACAGTGTATAGTAGCTACTATATTAACATTACTGGGTAGTAAAGTAGCAGTAACAGTAGGCTGCTGGTACTGTAGTTAGCTACTGGATTTTGAATTGACAATTTTTCAATCATTTTCGTATTTGGTACCTGTTTGAGCTATTCCATACCATACCCATCTGAGAATGCGTTTTTTAATTTAGCTGTCAACATTATTGATGAAATGGTGAGTTGGTACTTTTCCATGATGTTATCGTGCTTGTGATCTCATAGGTGCAGTATGCAAGAAAGAAATTACCGTTGTAGGCCTAATTTATTTCACAGCTACTTCCCATAGTGTGCAGTACATGTCTGTAGTGTTGTGCAGTATTTTACAGCATTTTTATGCAACTCCTTAAGCATGACTATATAGTTGCTGTATTGTTATTGCATGTGTGAGTATGTCTAGGACTTAAAATTGGGGGTGACATTATGCGGCATATGTTGCCATCTGTATTGTAGCTTAACTCCATTCTAAGATCACAAACTACTGCTGAAATGATAGCTGCATTAGAAAAGAACATGCTCCTCAGATTCTCCAACAAGTTTTTTCTTTTCTCACAAAATCCATTCTAGCCCTCTGGCTCCATTTCCCAATAACAAAGCTAATGTCTGAAACAATGTAAAAGGTTAGCTTACTTATGATAGAGCATGAGGCATCAGAAGTGCCACCACACTGACACCATAGCTTTCCACACCAAAACGGCTTATTGAAGGCATAGTCAAAACAGGTCATTGCTGAGGTACAAACAGGTAAACTCAACAGTGTCATCAGCATAAATACAAAAGACAGGTAGCCTATGCAGGAGATATGGTGGGAGACGCCATTGATGCTGTGTCATAATGAGTTAGCCTACTGCACATGTACTCAGCTTCAGGTGCAAGCTTTGCACAGCTCACCACATATAGATTAATGTGTACTGCTGTTGACAGTTTCATTATGGATATAGGCCACTGGCACACATATTACAAACTGGGAACCATACACTGCAAAATAGGGGCTGTTTAGTTTACCATCCAGTGGTCATTATTTTTTTTTAATGTTCCCGGGGGTATTGGATCACGTATAGATTGATCGATCATATTGATTATCAAGGTCCCAAGATGCTTGACCACCTAATGGCAGCTCATCATGCCGCTCAATCCCTGGAAGTCTCCCTATTCAGTCCCTTATCCCTGAGGTCACACACTTATGACCTCATTCTAGGTCTTTTTCAGTCTGCCTCTCGCAACTCTACCCCCAACTTAAGTAAGCTGAGTGATACCAGTAATCGGCTAGATTGATTTTATGTAGAGTTGATGCTGAGTTTGTACCCTAAAATTTTATTTTGATATGGTTATGAGAACCTTAGCACTAAGGTAAGTCGTTGTAGGCTGGTGATTGAAAGCAGTTCCCAGTTTTGGAGATAAATATGGCTATGGATATTAGAACTGTCTGTTTATGAAGAGTAGCATATGTGCAAGCTGGCTGCTACATCATACCAGTACAGTACTGTACATGTATATAGAGTATGATGATAGCTTATAATGTACAGTATGGTAGATACTGTACTGTTTTCCTCAGTGTAGATTTGCTGAACAAGTAAGTAAGCTTACCAGGTAATGGGTCAATAGACTCTAAAGTGTCATGTAAATATTTCAAGTAATGGTAGTGAGTAGCTTCTGTATTGTACAGTAGCTATATCTTTATGTATGCAGCTGCTGATGTAGACAGTCCTTCCAAATGGATGAACAGCCCTTTTCACACTTTTAAGATGTGATTTATGGATTGTAAAGAGCAGCTGGTTGATTGGCCTAAGAGATGCTACTTTCTTTGTCTGGGGAGTTGTTGTGCCATGGGTAAGAAATCACTAGGTTTTGCCAAGTGAAGTCTGGCTGGTAGTATGGTACGGTATACCATGGTTAAGACCACAGAAGGAAGCAGTATGCCCTAACCAAAAATAGTTATAGTTCTTTCACCTAAACTTGGCCCAGATTTTCATCTTTTTGCAGCCTATTTTATGCTCAGTGACAGAAAACACTGTTAGACTGTTCTACATCCTTGCTATAGCATTTCTTTGTGACTAGTATCTTTTTCTAGTGTTATTTAGTTATAACAGCCCAGCATTCAAAGTGGGGGGATGGCAATTATTGTCAAAGATAAAGGAAAATGAGTAGCCTACTGGTAGCCTATAGCATGTACTGGACAGGCATTTTTATTTACTCTGAAAGGTAGAATATGCTGGTTGTATTTATAGTAAAAAGAGGCAGTAGGTCAAAAAATTTTATCACTGTCTTTTTCGTGGTGCGTTGTTTTCCTCATGCTGTCTCTGGTTCATCTTCATCCTGTTGAAGTAATGTCACAGACAACAGTAGCTCTTTGGTTAGGATCATGAATTAATTTTGATTTATTCTTATCTATCATGTATTACAATATTACACAATTAATCCTACAGTATATATTATTACCTCTGCCAACAAAGTTGCTGGAGGTTATGTATTCACCTGTGTTTGTCTGTGTGTCCACACGATATCTCCAAAAGTTCTCAATGAAATATTGTGGAAGGGTGGGACATGGGCCAAGAAAGAATTGATTAAATTTTGGGGCGCATCTGGATCCTATGTATCCCGCACAGAATCTCCAAAAGTTCTTAATGAATTTCAATAAAATTTTGTGGAAGAGTGGGCTGGGTCAAAGAACAATTGATTAAGCTAAATTTGGGGATGGATCCAGATCCCGTGTATTCCACACAATATCTCCAGGGATCTGGATCCTCTTTAATGGTAATGGGATTGTCAGAGGTATGCGCTCTCTGATTGCTTTCTAGTTAGTATTAGTACAGGTATTACCTGTTTTGTCATTACCAGTACTGCATTATTATTACCCTACTGTTACTAGAGTCACTCTGTTTTTAGCAGACAGAACTGGGCCACTCCTGCAGCTTGAATATTAAGTCGTGATTGCATAAAGTTTCATGAGCAAGGGATTGTAGGGATGAGTCACCTTAATTGCTAGTCAAGGTAACCCTCCTGTCTGACTTCTCTTGGCCATCGCTTGAGGAGAAAGGGGTTAGGGAGGTTCACTAGGTTAAGGGGAAAAAAAAAAAAACATATACTGTGTTGCTGTACAGTGACCTCACCATATGCAAGGATAAAGTGTTAGCCTAGGATTCCATGCTCTTGTATTCCTGTAGGTTAACCCCATTATAAAACCTGGTGTGTTAGTCAGCCCTCTTGGCTGACCTCAACTGATCAGCTAAAATCCCTCTGTGACCCCAACTAGACTGCAGATCCTAAAGGGCATGTCATCATCACTGGGGGGGCAAATGCCAAAGGGCACATAGCCTCTCTCCACCTGCATAGCCTATGGTACTGCATATAGGTAAAATAGACAAAAGGCAGTGACATTAAAGAGGTTTAAATGAATTTTAAAAAGTGGGAAGAACTGACCATTATGGTGTTTTCAGTCATCTGGGACAGTGTACAGAAATCATGCTGTGCGAGTCAGTATTGTTTTTGCTTGCACATTGTTATGATGATGCTGGTGCTGCATTTGGTGCACACAGTGAACATACACATACAGAGGGATTGCTGCATTATTGTTTAACATGTGCTGTATTCATTTTTTCTCAGCATGTGTGTAGGGAGGAAGAGTTAGTGGTCAGAAATTTTGATTGTATAAGATTTAAAAAAAATGTTTGGCAATATCAGCAGCATACTGACTCAATTGGCCACCTGTGTAGTTGTATGTGTTGTTGGATACGACATCATGAATTCATTTGATAATTAGTTCTGTATAGTAAGTCCCTGTTGTTGCTTCTTTGTGCATTGGAATATAACACCTGACATTAAAGTGTTATTGTCATGACCAATTAATGGGCAAAAGTGGTAGCTAGTCTCATAGGATATATATTTACCATTTTATCTTAATTGTTTTCAGTGTCCTGGAGATGGTTATAAGCTTATTTGTTTGTTTGTTTATTTATTGCAGGTAATGTTGTTATGTGATGGTGTTGTTTGTTGTACAGTTATGGTATCCCACATGGTCAGTTCAGCTGCCAGTGAAAGGCTGCATGGTACAGCATGTATAATATGTTTCTCATTTTTTATAATCTTCAGTTTAATCTGCCATTATTATTTCACCTTTGCATGTAACAGTATCCAGCATACAATTTACTGGTAACTGGATATTGGTGTTACATGTTTAATGCTGTATCCTGTGTGCAGTAATGCAGTTTATCTGAAAGGAAAAGTGTCATAATGGTGTGATGACCACACAACTCTTAGACCTGCAGTGGCTGAAGTGGGTTCAAGTCCCATACAGTGGGGATGTTATACCAGCTTGATGTTATTACACAGTACAATCATATAACCTTTAAATGTTGTGGGATGGCTTACCTCTTTTGTTTTGGCTAATGCCAGGTGCTGATTAATTACAGTGAATACTCACAACTGTGAAAGATCCAGATCTCTGAGAGTGATGAAACTATCTTGATTTAACATTTAAACCTCAGGATTTAATTACAGTATCTATTTTACTCTGGTTAATGCCAGATAATGATGCCTGGTACAGTACTGGTAAACTTTCTGAGATCTGAAGTTTAATTAAGTTGCTTTTGACACAGGCCACTCTTTACTGATTGTTTTACTGGTATTCTCTTAGTAGTTACAGTGAGTTTTGGTGCACCTTCCCATGTGCTGTTAGGTACTGTAGACAGTCTGAAGTAGCCTGTGTTTGAGACTGTTGGAGAACATCCTTTTATCTAGCCAAGGCTTTCTATGCAGTGACTGGAGACTTCATTATATCAGAGAGGGAAAACCAGTGTTGTCTAATTTATCCCTACTCTCTCACAAACGTAGCTTCTTGTTGGCCTGGCCCAATGTTGTACTGTATTCCAAGTGACATAAGAGGTCCCTTAGCATCTCTTCTGTAGCAGTTTACTTTGCATATTACACCTTAGCGTTCTCGTGTATTCTACTTATATTCTTGTAATATCTGTGTAGTTTGTATCAGTAAAATTATGAGGATATGTAAGTGTTATGTGCACAATAAATAGGTAAGGAAAATGTTACTAAAACTCCAAAGTCTTACAGAGTACAACCCTCTGTCTGGCATTCAGCAGACGTTCTTTGTTATCATGCTTGTCCACTGTGTTGACGTCATATGCCTTACTGCACTGGCTTTTGGCTTCTCTCACAATTATTAATACAGGCACTCCTCATTTAAAGATGTGTTTGTGCAGAAAAATGCTTTTGGTGTGGTCCAAGACTTATCTGAATATGACCCTCATGGGTAGCAGGCTGAAGCTGCCTTTCTTCTGTAGTCTACCATCCCCCTTCCAGGAAAAAGGGAGGGATCTGAGGGACACATGCAGCTAAACTAGACAGCGGAGCTACCTACTGAAGGTGTCACCTCTCCAGCTTGTTGAATTTAGAAGCTCTTAAGTGATATGTGTATATGTATTTTCATCTCTAGGTAAAAGTGTTAAACATTCCTTTCAGAATTTTCAGCACTATGTTATAGTATTAGTTCATCAGCTTTAATGTCAAACATTTTTAATTGAGGAGTCCTGTGTATTTGGTATGTTAATGCTTAAGGTTTGCCATTCGTTTATATTCAGTTATACAGTAATATTAAAACTGGAATAATGGTAATTACAATAATGCTATACCATAACTGTAATATTGATGCATGGATAACTAACAGTTGCTAATTAATCTAAAACTAAAATACTAAGTACATGTACAAAACATGAAACTGTAATTCAAATATAACCTGTAAATATAAGCCTATATAAAAATAAACCAGAGTTCTAAACATTGCAAGCTGTTCTACTCTTTAATGTATTATCACAGTGAAAAGTTCACAAATGCATCCCTGGTGGTTGCATATATGTTAATTGTGTTACATGAAAATTTTTTGATGTGACAGCAGTATGAAACACACTGAGTATGAGAAGGAAGGATGCCCGAATGTTGGAGGAGGAATGAGAAGTATGAAGACAGGGTACAATGCTGGCAGGGGATTTGTTGGTGAACTTTTGCTTGTGATCATAATTACCAAAGCACACAGCATTTCACCCAGCTTGTAATTTCCAGCAGCAGAGACTAGCAGTAGTTTGAACAAAGTGATTTAGTACTTCTTTTACTGACCCAGCATAACCCTTCGTTCCACAGGTTGGTGGATGCCCGCTGTGTGGTCAGTCCTGAGGCTGGGGATCTCAGCAACCCTCCTAAGAAGTTCAGAGGTGAGTCAGCATTGTTAGGTGTATTAATGAACTGTATTCTGATTGGTAATGAAAAATGCATCTGTAAAGAAAAATACCTCATTACCACCAGAAATCCTCTCTAAAAGTTGACTAAATGATGTGTCAGAAGACAGAAATAGCTAAAAGCCATGGTGGTGAAGAGGTTAATGCATTTATTTTGAAATGCCAACAAGGAAATGTTTCAAGGACATATATAGTATGGCCCTAATTGTTAACATTACCATATACATCATCCCAAAACACCTTTCTTCCCTTTCCCATACAGTGAACTCTCAATTATCCATTGTTGCAATATCCAGCACTGCTGGCCCGGCTCTAGTAAAGCAATATCCAGTGAAATTATGCAACATCCGAAAACAGGACATTACCAGCGGTTCTATGCGTATCAGGTGTCAAGGCGTATCAACCGGCCTGTAAGCAGCAGCCAACTGGTGCCCAGGAAAACCCTCAAAAGTGCCAGCCACTGAGAATGTTCACTGTGCACCAGCCAATCAGAATTCATTGCAGAAGCGACTCCCCTAGCACGCCAAGCACACCACCGCACTCTCATCCTTACCCGTGGATTCTGTTGATTAAAGATGTGTCTGTGCGCTCTCCTCTTCTACCACGAGGCCGTGGAACCCTAATGCTGTGACTAATTGTGTGGCATCCTATGCTCGTGGTTGTTGCAGTGCTCGTGTCCTAGTGCTGTACTGTACTGTGATCCTGAAATTACGACGGCACATAGTGCAGTGGATGTGGCCCTAATGAATGAGGGAGATTTGGAAGCTTCCGGTGTTGCTGTTTGCTGATGATACAGTATTATTGAGTGAAGATGAATGGGAGTTGCAAGGTTTGGTGAATGAATTGGGACAGTGTGTAGGAGGAGGAAGCTGAAAGTTAATGTAAACAAAAGTAAAGTTATGGTGTTTGAGAGGAATGAAGTCACAGAGTGTGCAGTGAGATTGGATGGTGAGGATATGGAGAATGTGAGTGCATTCAAGTACTTGGGTAGTGTGATGAGTAAGGATGGAACTGTGGGGGATGAAGTACGTGAAAGGGTACAGCAGGGAAGAAAGGTTGTTGGTACACTGAAAGCAGTGATGAGAAGTAGGGAGGTGAGTATGGAAGTTAAGAAGTCACTGCATGATGGTATTGTGATCCCTACCCTGACGTATGGAAGAGAGGCGTGGACCTTGCAAGAGGGGAACAAGTCAAGAGTGAGAGCAGTGGAAATGAGTTACTTGAGAGGAGCATGTGGAGTGACGTGGAGGGACAGGTTGACGAATGAAGAAGTGAAGGAACGTTGTGGGGTAGATGTGGATGTGGTTGAAAAGATTAGGAGAAGTACACTGAGGTGGTTTGGACATGTGGAGAGAATGGAGAATGAAAGACTGACTAAGAGGGTGTATGTAGGTGAGGTGGAGGGAGGGAGAGGGAGAGGTAGACCGAGGATGAGGTGGAGGGATGGAGTTGAGAGGTATATGAGGGAGGGGGGGGTGAGTTGGGGGGAGGGGAGTCAAATGGTGGGTGACAGAGTGACTTGGAGGTGTTTTGTCTGCGGCCACCCTTTGCGGGACTAGGGCGTCGGGCTATAGATAGATAGATAGATAGACATAGTGCAGTACAGTACTGCACAGTGTACAAATGTATCTTCCATCAATGCCAGCACTTGGTGAGTATATACTGTATAGTAGTACACTGTACTGTATTACTGTACTGTATCATTACTGTGTTGTATCTTATGCTTAGTTTTCATGTTTTACTTATGGGAAATTTTATAAGATAAAGGGTTGAGACAGATAATAACACAATATCTGGCTTGATGCTGGATGTTGAGCTGATGGCTGGGTACTGCGCAAATTCCGGTGTTTCACTGTATTTGGCATAGCACTTGGCTGAATTACAACGGATAATTGAGAGTTTATACTGTACAATGACATTAACCTTGCTCTGTCTTCATTCCATGTTTATATGAATTACTCAGATTGAGGAAATATGTCTATATAAAATCAGATAATTTGGATGATGCAGCAGTTTCTGACCATACCTGAAGAGACTCCAGGTTGGGTCAAAACTGCCCTATTTTCTGACAAATGACTTTTCTGTAAGTAGGTAAAATTCTTCCCAGTAACCAGTTCCTTTATGTATGGTTTCTTTTGTGTTCTAGCCATCCTGCTACCATATACTTCTAGTCCAACTCCATTCTCCGGGTCTCTCAGGGTCTCTGTAGCTTACGAGAGAGAGAGAGAGAGAGGAGAAACACAGTAGCCTACCTCATATATTTCACTTCCCTCCCCCTCTCCCCACCACCACCACCACCACCATCACTGCACAAGCAGACAAAACAGTCTTCTCACTCATCCATTTGTCCTCCTATCACCTGTGACTTCAGTAATAATAATTTTCACTCGACATCTGTCTCATTTCAAAGCCTTCCGCTGTCCTGATATCAGAGACCTAATACTGAATTCAAATTTATGTGGAAATAGTTTTGTAATTTACTCTGCTTTGCTAAATTTAACAGACTGAGCCTGGGGGTCTTATTTAATTTTTATTCATTTATTTTATATTTTTATGACACAAGTCAAGAGTGAGAGCAGTGGAAATGAGTTATTTAAGAGGAGCCTTTGGAGTCACATGGAGAGATAGGTTGACAAATGAGGATATAAAGGAGCGTTGTGGTGTGGATGTGGATGTGATAGGAAGCGTTAGGAGGAATACACTGAGGTGGTTTGGCCATGTGGAGAGGATAGAGAGTGAAAGACTGACGAAGAGAGTGTATGTGAGTGAGGTGGAGGGGGGGGAGAGGGAGGGGGAGGCCTAGGATGAGATGGAGGGATGGGGTGGAGAGGTATATGAGAGAGGGGGGTGTGAGTTGGGAGCAGGGCAGTGAAATGGCAGGGGACAGGGCGACGTGGAGGCGATTTGTTTGTGGCCACCCCGAACGGGATTGAGGCATCTGGCAATAGATAGATAGATAGATGATCACCTCTTAATTTTATTCAGCTTCAGAGAGACTTTGCAAAATGGAAGGGTCAGATGTAGCCTTGATAAACTCCTTCAGTATGAGAAACCTTTCCTAGGTTGAATAAAATTGTCTGATTGCAGCAAGAATTTAAAGAGAGAGAGAGAGAGAGAGAGAGGTTTCACTCATATTCAGGGGTTAAGACATTTTAACCATAAATACAAATAAGGTGATCATTGTTTAGTGTTAATGTATAGAAAGCAAATTTTAAGTTTCAGTTGTTGTAGTGTAAATCCTGGAATACTGTATAAGGGTCTCAGGAGGCATGGAAATATAGTTTCTCACTGTGTGGGCATAATATAGTAAGTTTTTGTTTTAAGTTGCCTTTATTGATGTTCTATTATGCCATTAAAACAACAGTATGTTAAAGAAGAAATACCAGTTTTACTCAGTTCACAATATCTCGGCGGTCTCACCCCTTTTCTCTCCAGCTCTCCAAAGCCTAAGTTAACTAGTACTTTCAGTCCTACATACAATATACTTTCGGTATGTAGAACCAGTTGAGGGAAGGGGTTGATGATTTATCTAAAAATTCAATACAGTATAGCCAGTGATCAGTAGGAATCCAAGTTTGATGTACACCAAATCTTGATTGGTGGATATCTAATGGAATTATGCATCTTCAATTTCATATAAATTTGGTTTGGGTTCGTACTGGTATGTTGGTATTATAGAGATTATTACTATATTTTCAATCAGTAATAGCAAAACAAAAAAACAACAGCAATTACTCTTTATTTACCTTCATTTGGTGTGGCAGCTGTGTGCCCTCACTATATTGACCCTTGGTTCAACCTCTTACCTGCAGTTTTAGATGCACTGTGTTAAGGCAGTGTAAAGTGAATGGATCTTGACTTTGGCATTCTTTTGTTCTGCTTCTCCTTGGAATAGAAACTTATATGAGGGCTTCTTTGTAATGTAAAAAATGTATGGAAAGACATTGTGATGTATTGGAACAAATTAAGTCATAAAACAATTGCCTGTATAATGTAGAAAAACACAACATTGACTCCTTCAGTTTGTTGATGTATGTATTATTATTATCTCAGTATTACGAGTATTATGTCGAGAGAGAGAGAGACTTTTCGGACTGAAAGTTATGTACCTCCTACACCATCCTTTTCACTAACAGAGAGCATTCCTAGTTTGATTTTACATAGTTAGGAGATAGCAAGAATAATCTAAACAAAGCGTCTTTGGAGAGAATAGTTAATCTTCATCAGTGGTCAAAATGTATAAGAGAATCAGCAAGTTATTTTTGCATCAGAACGGTTGTGAATGCCCTAGGTTTGATTGATTCCACTCCAACAGTTTGTAGATACTGTACGTTGTTCCGTGGCCGTTAGGGAGGGAATGTGTCAGACGTGAAGGGGAAGGCTTTTAAAGGGGAACCGTTGATGGAGGGATTGTGGCAAGGAGTGCTTGACAGAGGGGGGGGGGGGATTCTGTTGAATAGTGAAAGAAAAATGCAATAGGTTGAAAGGTAAATAGGAGTGAAGAGGTAAATGTCGTGTCAGTAGAAATGGAAAAATCTGAGAGAGAGAGAGAGAGAGACGAATTTATTAAAAGGAGGAAGAATTTGAGAGTTAATTAAGAGGACAAGAGGAGGGGGAGGGGATGGCACTGGATGAATGGAAAGCAAGAGGGAGGGAGGGAGAGAAGGTTGGAGGAAGGAGGAAAGAAATGGAGGGAGGAGGGGAATTGTGAATGAGCAGAGAGGGAAGGAATGTGTGAATCAGGAGAGAGCATGATGGAGAAAAAGAAGAGAATTAGCATAGAAAGACTGATAATGGAAGAAAAAGAGCAAGAGGGAATGTTTGAAAGAGGAATGAGAGAAGGAAGGAAGTTTATGAAGGAGGGAGAAGGAAGGAGAGGTGGGAGGAGGGAAATAGGAGAGAAAAGAGAAAGATAAGGTGGGAGGAAGGAAAGAAAAGAGGTACTGTGTGAGTGATGAAAGAGTAAGGTGAGAATTTGTAAAATATCATCCACTCACTTGATGTAGTTCTGCCTACTTCCTTAGCTTTTATCATTCTTTTTCTGTGCCTGCCCTCTTCTCTTCCTGTTTCTTCTATCTTTCCTGTCACTTCTTATTCCTTTTCATTCCTTTACAGGTGGCTTTACATTGACAAGCCATGGTTTCCTGTAAGCTAAGAAACCATTTACAGTGCTGGGTGGTAACCATATAACCAAACCATACGTGCTCCCTACGTGTTAACAAGTGGGTTGGTGGAGGGTTGGTGCCACTTCCTGTAAAACAACTAACTCAGTGTCAAATGGCCACCCTTTGCGGGATTATGGTGTCTGGCAATAGAGAGATAGATAGATAGGGAAGTTGGAAGTAAAGGGGGAAAGAAGGAGTAAGAAGGGAGAGAAGGATGGCAATGTATGAAGTATAGTAGAGAAGAGGGGAGGCAGTGATAAAGAATGAGTGAGCGATGGAGGGTGTAATTGAATGACAAATAAGAGGGGTGAGGGAGGAGGGAGGAAAGAAAGGAAGGAAGGAGGAGGGAAGGTGTGAATCAGGAGGTAAAGTGAGGAGGGAAGGAGGGGGTATGCGAAAAGAAAGGAGATGAGGAGAGGAGGGAAGTGGATGAATGTGTTGTGAATAAAGAGGGAGGAAATAGTAGGAGACAAAGAACATAAGAAGAGAGGATAACTGCAGTAGGCCGGTTGACCCATGCTAGGCAGCTCCTTGAATAGTAACTGAACTACTAGAATGAGATAAGGATAGCAAAGAAGGCGGCTCTCCCCCGCCCTCCAAACCCTCCAGCCGAAGCCGGCAGGAAAAAGTCAGAAAGAACACCACGCAGTATAGAAAAACTAGCGTGGACATTTTACAGGAAAGTGTGAAAGGAGAATAGAGACTATCATAGTGTAACCTGAAAAGGAAAAATTATGAATTAGTATTGGTTATAAGATTTTCTTTTTTCTATATCCACCCCTAATTAGTCATATGCTTATCTAGCCTATGCTTGAAACTCTTAATGGAAGAGGCAGCAACTACTTTACTAGGTAGCTTATTCCATTCGTCAACCACTTTATTACCAAACCAATTTCTACCTATTTCCTTACTGAAACGGAATTTTTCTAGTTTGAAACCATTATTTCTAGTTCTATCCTGTATGCTCACTTTAAGTACCTTGCTAATATCTCCCTTATTTATACCCTTCATCCACTTAAACACCTCAATTAAGTCTCCCCTTACTCTACGCCTCTCTAGCGAATGCAGACTTAGTCTTTTCAGTTTGTCTTCATATGACAGGTTCCGGACGTCATATGAGAAGGAAGTATGCTTATCACTAGAGATTAATGGAGAGGAAGGAATATATGATTGGAAAGCAAGAGAGAGAAAATGAAAATCAGTGAATCAAGAAAGAAGGGAGAGAAAGGAGGACAGATGAAGGAAGGAGTGGTAGTGAATTATTGAGGAAAGAAGGTTGGAAGAGGGAATGATTGATTGCGGAGAGAGAGAGGGGGGGGGGGGCATTCACGCGTAAGCAGGAAAGCAAACCTAACTTTAATAGAAGAGAACCATATTTAAAGCCGTGCTCTCAAGAGGACATTTTCGAACAATAGCAAGTCGAAGGGCAACAGCAAGAGCAATGAAATTCTTCCAGTGTGATCACGAATCGTTCTTTCCCTGCGCGCGCGCGCGAGCGAGCGAGAGAGAGAGAGAGAGAGAGAGAGAATGTTGGCACGTGACGAACTGTCCTTCATTTCTCCTTATTGAGTAATTTGGGCCGTACTTGAAGAACAATAATAATGATAAAGGCACACGAGGCTGCGGCATTCTAGCTATAATCATACAAAGGAAACGGAATGCTGACAGAAAACGTTTATGGACTTGCAGATGGTTTGTCGGAAGGGGAAGTGAGAGCATAATTTTATAAACTGATGAGAGGTTAGTTTTGAGAACTTCGGAACCATAAGACTGTTAATAGGTCACACCAGACCCAAATATATTCATCTGTTGAGTCTTGTTTCGCCTGGTATTGAGAAACAGGATATCATCATGAGGAAGAATGTTGCTATAGTTCATTCAGTTTTGTAGTGGTAGGTGTTTAAGGCCCGACTCCTCGGTCCGAGAACTCCTAGCGTGTAGGGGGGTCCTCTTTCGAGACCGGGGGCTTAGTACAAATAGGAGAGAGGCAGGACACAAAAACTCTAGGCAATAACCTTTACACGTGTATTACTTAGTCAGACACAAGACAAACAGCAGATAGTACAACACAGTGTTTGGTCAATTATAACTCTTACAACTAGATAATCAGTATCTCGCAGGATACTAGTTCAATATGCACTGGTAAGAACACTCTAGGTGTAGTGTACAGGATTAATATCGCCCAGGGTCTCTGTGCACGTGGGGAAGTTGGAGGTGGGTCTCACGGGGGAGTCTAATTGTATTTATAGTAATATAAAGTGGAGATTATTGTTAGTGAGTTCAACTTATTATTTTCTGATAGCAAGGGGATTTTGGTAATTTATCATAACACGAATCAAGGTTTCTGCGCACGTGGGGAAATTAGAAAAGAGGTTCACTAAGGGAGGGTGTACAGTAAGGCACTGGGGGTCTATCTATCTATCTATCTATTGCCAGACGCCTCAGTCCCGTTTGGGGTGGCCACAAACAAATCGCCTCCACGTCGTCCTGTCCCCCGCCATTTCACTGCCCTGCTCCCAACTCACACCCCCCTCTCTCATATATCTCTCCACCCCATCCCTCCATCTCATCCTCGGCCTCCCCCTCCCTCTTCCTCCCTCCACCTCACTCACATACACTCTCTTCGTCAGCCAAGGTGAAAGTAAGTTGGAGCGGCCTGGGACTCTGATAAAGGTGTCCCGAGTTCGACCCTATGAATGTCGTGGTTTGCCTCCCTCCTGGGGGTAGGGTTTTTTTTTTCAAGAATACTCCCCCAGTATCCCTGCTTGTCGTAAAAGGCGACTAAAAGGGTTGGCGGAGGGTTAGTGCCCCTCCCCGGGAAAAAAAAAAAAAAAAAAAAAAAAAAAAAAAAAAAAAAAGCCTCGAACAAGGACTGACCAAACGATGACGACCCAGGACCGGACAAAGGACTTGGTAATGGCTACGTGGAATGTAAGAGGAGCGAATGATGAGGTGAAAGAGAGAGAGATTGTCCAGGTGCTTGAGGGTGCAAAAGTGGATGTATGCGGAATGACTGAAACAAAATGGAGAGGAGAAAGTGTGAGAGAATGGGAGTATGGATGGGGTATATGTGCAGGAGTAGGTGAGAATGAGAGGGCAAAGGAAGGAGTATGTATAGTTGTGAGTAAAAGATGGAAGAAGAGCATAAGACAGTATGGATCAGTTGGGTCAAGGATTGTGTGGGTAAAGTTGAAAGTTGGAATACAAATGTGGGCGATTGTGTGTGTGTATGTGCCGCAAGATCGTGCTAGCAGAGTGAGAGAAGAGTTCTGGACAAATGTGAAAGTGTGCATGGAAAAGCTTGGAAGGAATGAGAGAGTGTTTTTGATCGGTGATATGAATGGTAAAGTAGAGAATGTAAAGGTGGATGGAATAGTTGGTGAGTGGGGTGTGCCTGCTGCGATAGATGAGAATGGGAGTGCGTTAGTGGACATTTGTGCTGGGAGGGGGTTGGTGATAGCCAATACCCTCTTCAGGCATAAAATGATCCACAGGTATACATGGCAAGTGATGAGAAGGGTGGGTGGTGAACTGAATGAAAGGAAGGCAGTGATTGATTATGTATGTGTAATGGATGCAAGAGCTTATAGAGGTTGGGGGAGTGGACTTTCTGACCACTACTTGGTGGTGGCCAGAATTAGGATACAAGTAAGATGGAGGAATAGAAGAAGGGAAAGACGAGAGGAAGGAGTAGTTGCAAGGAGAGTGAAAAGGTTACAAGAGGATGAGAAAAAGGCAGAGTATAAGAGAGAAGTGGAGGAACGATTGGGCAAATATGAATTGGAGGAGATGGGGGACATGGAAGGTGTGTGCAGGATATTTACAAAAGAAATATGTGCAGCATGTGATGTGGTGTGTGGGAGGAAGAGAAGACGGAGGGGGGTGCAAGGAACAGCATGGTGGACTGAAGAGGTGAGACAGGCTGCGGCACAAAAGAAGAAAGCATACAATGAATGGATGAGAAATAGGGGCGTGGAAGAAGTTGAGAGGCGGAAGAGAGTTATATGTAGAAAGAAAGAGAGAGGTGAAAAGATTAGTAAGAGAGAGTAAGAAGAGAGTGGATGAGGAATTTAGAAGGAATTTGAGTGTAAAGTGGAGGGACTGTAAGAAAATGTTCTGGAAAGAGGTGAAGAGAGTAAGACAGGGTGGAAGTGAGGTTAGCAGGGGAGTGAAAGATAAAAATGGTAGATTACTAGTGGCACTGGGGGTTGCGTTATATTTATAGTAATATAAAGTGGGGGTTATTGATAGCACGTTCTCTTTACTATTTTCTGAGGGCAAGGGATATTTGGATAATTTACTAAAAGGAATTCCACGGCTTGAGTGTTTCACTGATATAATATGAAGGGCGTCGCACTATGAGTCTGGTTCACCAACACTGGGATTCTGCATTTGTTATTTACTATTCTGCCCCATAGTATATTAGATTATTAGTCCAACTTCACGTAAACACTTGACCTGGTACTCGGGGTGAACTATATCATCCCGTCACTGTTACACTATACTTCAGGGCACAATCACAACGTCCTGAGTCACTATACGGTGGGGGCGGCGGGGAGACACGCCGGCGACAATTCTGCCGGGACTGGGACACGGGCACGAGACGACACGCAGGGGCGTCGTCTCTCGTCCGAGGCTGCAGGTGGCGAAGGGGCCTGTACTTTCCGGGCCGGGAACAGGCATGTGGCCCTCAGGACTGTGGCCGAACAATTCCAGGAATCTCTGGCTCAGGTCTCGGCTGGAGGTGGAGGTCCTCCGCCGTCGGAGCATAGGGAGGTCCCGCCCGGGCATTCTGTGGAGGGCCTGGAGCTCCCAAGGGCTGCGGCCCCCAGAGCCAAGCAGCGCCGTCAGGGAGGGGCTGCGGCACCGACCTGAATCAGGGTTCGTCAGGTGGGTCTTCTCCAAGGCCAGGGGTAGGGAGCAGAGGCCGGGGGTGACAATAGGGCCTCTCCAGTATTCTCCTACATCCTCTGCGTCATGGGTCAGGATACTCGTCTCACGCTAGGGCGGCGGGGCTGCTATCAACTGCTTCTGGTTGTGGAGCCCGGCTACTGGCCGTGGCTTCCCAGGGGCGCAACCATAAGGCGCCGAGGCCCGGCTACTGGCCGTGGCCTGAGAGGGGGAATCAATATCAGCACACCTCTGTACACCTTCGGAGCGGCTACCGGCCGTCTGATGAAGGCGGGAGCAGCTACAGGCCGACTTGAGGGCAACACCTTCAGAGCGTCTACCGGCTGTCTGACGAAGGCGGGAGCGATTACAGGCCATCTCCTTCGGCTGGTGTGAGGAGCGGCTACAGGCCGACTCGGGGGCAACACCTTCGGAGTGGCTACAGGCCGTCTGACGAAGGTGAGAGCGGCTACAGGCCGACTCCTGCCGGAGGGGTGTGGAGTGGCTACAGGCCGACTCGGGGGCAACGCCTTCAGAGCGGCTACCGGCCGTCTGACAAACGTGGGAGCAGCTACAGGCCAACTCCTGTAGGAGGGGTGAGAAGTGGCTACAGGCTAACGCCTGCCGGAGGGGGTGTGGGGCGGCTACCAGACGTCCCCGGAAGAACACCTTCTGACGAAGGCGGGAGCGACTACAGGCCGTCTCCTGATTACCCTCATGTTGGTGGTGTGCCGATTCTTTAGCGAGGGGCGGGCGGCTACAGGCCGTCCCAAGATGGAAGACACCTTCGGAGAGGCTACTGGCACACTCCTTAGGAAGGCGAGAGTGGCTACAGGCCATTTCCTGAGGGGCTCTGATCGGAGCTGGACAGACAGCTCCACCCCGATCTGATCTGGTGGAACCTCACACAAAAGTTAGTGCAGGATTCCTGCTATGGCGACGGTGAGGCGGCTGCGCGTCATAGGGGCGCAATGCCTGGGCTGGTTTGTGCCGATGTCGCGCTGAGTCTCGCTGTGCTGCTGCTGCTCCTCTGTGGGGTCCTGGTGGGGGTGTCGGGGAGTTTCCAGGGGCACTATGCTGGATTTCACGTATTTCAAGTTTATTGGCCCAAATTTTCGTCCTTTTACAGCTTCTTTCACGTAGCTCGTTGTTTGAAATTCAGACTGTGACAGTATTACAGCTTTCCAATCTTTCCATAGCACTTCTTCGTAACCAGCCCAGTATTCTACTGCTAATCCATTGTTACAGCTCAGTTTTTAGTATGAAGAGATGGCAATTTAAGGACAAGTTGTAGTGAATAGAGTACCGTATTGTAGGTAATCCTGAACACGGCGGGAATGTATATAATGGATAGCGAAGCCTACATCCAGCATGTAGCTGCTACTGTGCTTTTAAAAATGCCTGCATATTTTATCCATAATAATACTGTATATAAAAAAAAGTGAGCACTATAATTTGTATGATAAGATACAGTATTAGCTTGTATTTAACATTATTACTGTAAGTCTTGGTGCTAAGACAAACATAATCGTCTTCAAATCTTTCCTCAGTAACTGTCCCGAGATTCTGGAGTTTGCTTTTCGATTAAGAAAGATAGAAGATTAGGAAGTAAGAATTGTTGCTTGAAAATTTCCTTGTGTGACCACGTTTTGAGAGGGAGGGGGGGGGGATGAAAGAATGGAAGGAAGATATAATAAGTGTTATGAAACTAGTAGCACATGAACTGCGGCAATCAAAATCCGTTATAGCATAATACAGAACCCAGTCTAACGTTATCAGCCATCCAGTCCATTACTGCCTCATCAAGCAATGTGGCCCGTGCTCAGGCCCCATCAACCTCCTTGTTGCCACACCGGGTAGAGCGTCTTAAACTGGCCTTATCAATACAGTACCATATTAAAAACCCATTATAAAAAAGCAGATACCCCAGTTAGTCCATGCAAACAAAAGGACTGCTAAGAGTGACTTTTGTAGGGACGAATATAATTACTTTGAACTAGCACCTTGTTTCGAACAAGATCTCACTACACCTTGGATTTGAACTTAATAATTCTCTCAGTACCATGACCTACGATAGCATATATATATATATATATATATATATATATATATATATATATATATATATATGCTGTATAAATTTACTGTTACTGTATTTTTTACTTTCGTATGCTCAGTTCCGAAATGTCAGTGAAACGCAGATCCCGATTTTATTTTATTTAAGTACATGATGATGATGGAATGTCTCTGGCCTTCCTGTATGGCTGCTGACTGCGTTCATTAGAATGGGATGGAGGCTGACCATACCTCATTACTGCAGGCGTTTCATTCATTGCCTACAGTATTTAGAGTTTTGCATTCCACTTTGCGAGTTAGGGCTTCAGTATACAATCTTTAACCTTATTATCTCCAGCCGATTTCATTCAGCATGAGATTGGGATGGTTTGCGCTTGTTTAGAGGATGGAGGAAGACAGTTGGGCTCGGTAGGTGAGAAGTGTGAACGTCGCGGGTTGGTTTGCGAGAGGCAAACCAAAAAAGACCTGGGACGAGGTCATAGAGTGTGACCATAGGGATAAGGGACTGATTAGGGAGGCTGCCAGAGATCAAGCTGCGTGGAGAGCCACCACTAGGTGTCCAAGGCCGACGCATGCAAATAAACGATACGATGCGATTAAGACCTTGCATAATAAGTGGGTCCATGAAGTAAGTGTGTAACACCATCATGAAAGTCTCTCCCTTGGTAAATGAAATGCTATGGAGTTTTCAGTACTACAGCGATGAAGCACAGAAGTACTAGATAGATCTGGACCATACAAGGCTTTGCTAGATTGAAGTACCATTAGTGTGAAGTTCTTAAGGAAGCTACGTTGAAGCACCGTGTGAAACTGCATTAGAGCAAGCACTGGTTCGTATTCTCGTCGATTCAGGAAGCACCCTAACATCTTTTCCTAAGCGACTTATTTTTCTTATTACACCGTGCATTCCTTTCTTTGTTACATAATTAATTTCAGTATCACAATTCTCTCTATATATAACGTCCAAAATTGTAGTAACCAGCCGTATCAAAAAATAAATCGCTATGGAAGAGGTGCTAGGGAGCCTCCTTAACTAACTAATTTCCTGAGGGAGGTAAAACGATGCATCCTGAGCACCTTTGCTTTAAAGCACATTGTATGAAAATAATTAAGGTGTGACTGACTGACCGGGCCGCTCCTAGCGATGCTCCCACCTCTAAAATAGGTTTCGCAGTAAAAAGTTCCCGTAACAGGTTAGAAGATGCCTAGAAGTAATTAATCTATCTGTATCTGTCTATCTATCTATCTGTCTATCAGTTGCCAGACGCCTCAATACCGTAAGGGGTGGCCACAAACAAATCGCCTTCATGTCGCCCTGTCGAGGGCCATTTCCCTGGGTTCGGTCTTTGCGGTCCGAGGCTGTCACGTAGGAAACACATGTTTGTTGGTTATAAGGTTACCACCCAGCGTTGTAAATTATTTCCTGGTTTACAGGAAATCATTTGGCTTGCCACTCAGTGTAGAGATGCCCTAAAATAGAGTACCGCTACACCAAGTGGGTGGATGATGGACGCCCCCCACTACACAAAAAGAGATCGCAGAAGATAATATAATAGGTCGTCATACCGGTACTTAGATTACTGATATTTGTCGACTTTAACTTCCTCAGGACATATTGTAAGCGACTTGGATATTTGGTAACACCTTTTCCTTAACGATTTATTCTGTACATTACATCTTGGTGTAATCACGTAGGCCGGTTAATGATGCAGCTTTTGTCAATACTAAAATAGTACAAATATCATACAAAGAGGATGTTCAAGTTTCATATGCAAAATAAATCACCAAGGAAGAGATTCTGTTACCTGTGATAAGAGTCCCCAGTATGAGAGGTAGTCGGTAACTAAAGAAAATATATATTGGCTGTGGCTAGAATGAAAACATAGAAACCGTCATCACAGCTGTGGTGGGGGTGGTAGAATGAAAACAAACCGTCATCACAGGTGTGGTGGTGGTGGTAGTAGTAGTAGGAGTGATGGTAATAGTAGTAGTGGTAGGAGGAGGAGAAGGAGGAGTGATGGTAGTAGTAGTAGTAGTAGGAGTGATGGTAGTATTAGTAGTAGTAGGAGTGATGGTAGTATTAGTAGTAGTAGGAGTGATGGTGATGGTGGTGGTGGTGGTAGTAGGAGTGATGGTGGTAGTGGTAGTAGTGGTGGTGGTGGTGGTGGTGGTGGTAGGAGTGATGGTGGTAGTGGTAGTAGTAGTAGTAGTAGTAGTAGGAATGATGGTGGTGGTGATGGTAGTAGTAGTAGTAGTGATGGTGGTGGTGGTAGTAGTAGCAGTGATGGTGGTGGTGATGGTAGTAGTAGTGATGGTTGTGGTGGTGGTAGTGATGGTGGTGGTGGGTAATAGTAGTACTAGTAGTAGTACTAGTAGTAGCAATGGTGGTGGTGGTGGTGGCAGTAGTAGAAGTGGTAGAAAAAGAAGAATAATGTACGGTATAATAGGCAAAGTACATCGCTAAGCAAAGGGTGTTACATAACTTTCCAACCCAAAGAGAGTACGAATCTGGACCTTATTCTTCCCAACTAAGACTCCAAAGCACCTCAGATTTTTGCATTAACTGGTACTTTACTATTTATTTATGAGTTGGAGATTGGACAGCGTGATGGCGGAGAACCAAATGACACACACACACACACACACACACACACACACACACACACACACACACACACACACACACAGATGAATTGATAGATAAATTGAGTGGTTGACGGATAGAGAGAGAAGCAGATTGCCTCGTTAAGAAAGCTGTGATATCAAGCCCCATATTGTCTTTTGTGATTATCTTTTCATACCTGTTTTCTTTTTTCTTTTTCAGACATATAAGAAAAAGTTAAGGTATAATACGCAAAATAAATCGTAAAGAAAAAGTGCTCCGATGCCTCCTGTCCCATGTAACCACAATGTTCATGTTCTTACCTAATTGTATCTTTACAGGAATGAGTCAAGCTCGTACTGTCCCGTGTCTTAAACCATATTTATCGTACATATCCTTAAATTTGTGAATTGTTTTGGCACACACTATTTCATTCGGTAGTGCATTCCATTGATCAATTGCTCTGTTTGGGAAACTGAATTTCCTTACGTCTTTATCACCTCTCTTCTTATGCAGTTTTTTGCAGTGTCCTCTTGCTGATGCTTCTCCATATGTTAAGTAATCATTTATGTCTATTTTCTCCTTCCCTGATATGCACTTATATAGCATTATCATGTCACCTCTTTTCTTTCTCTCCTGTAGTGTTGGTAGATTCAGTTTATTTAGTCTTTCTTCGTAGCTTAGGTCCCTTAAGCTTGGTATCCATCTTGTAGCGGCCCTTTGAACTTTTTCTATCTTGTCTATGTGTTTTTTGAGATGAGGACTCCAGACTACTGATGCATACTCCAGGGTTGGTCTAATGAATGATGTTATTATCCTTCTTAGCATGTCTTCATTTATGTATGTGAATGCTATTCTCATATTTGCAAGCAGTGTATACATGTTCCATACCTTCTCGCTGATGTGGTCAGCCGGAGATAGTCTGTTATTGATAATCACACCTAGGTCTTTCTCTCTTTCTGATGTGTGTAGGGTTTTATTTCCTAACTTATAATCCCAATCAGGTGTGTGTGTGTGTGTGTGTGTGTGTGTGTGTGTGTGTGTGTGTGTGTGTGTGTGTGTGTGTGTGTGTGTGTGTGTGAGAGAGAGAGAGGCAGACAGACGGACGGACGGACGGACAGAGACAGACAGACAGAGGTGTGTGTGTGTGTGTGTGTGTGCGTGTGTGTGTGTGCGTGTGTGTGTGTGTGTGTGTGTGTGTGTGTGTGTGTGTGTGTGTGTGTGTGTGTGTGTGTGTGTGTGTGTGTCTGAGGGAGAGAGAGAGTGAGTTTCCACACCCCTGTTTCTTCGTGGTCGTCATATACCCAGCCTTGTTTTCTTTCTTTTTCAGATTGTTTGTTCAGCATCTGCCCCAGCAACCGCTACTCGGCACAAAAGCAATTCTGGAAAGCGGCGAAGCAGAGTGGAAATTCATCAACGGACCCCAACCTCCTCAGTCGCCTCCATGTGAGTACCAAATACATAGAGCCACAGACTGTTACATGAAGCCATAGACTGTTATAGAGCCACAGACCGTTACATAGAACTACAGACTTACAGAGCTGCAGACTTCCATAGAGCCAAGACTGTTACATAGAGCTACATACTGTTACATGGAGCTACAGACTGTTACATTGAGCCACAGACTTACATAGAGCCACAGACTTACATAGAACTACAGACTTATATGAGCTACAGACTGTTACATAGAGCCACAGACTGTTACATAGAGCCACAGACTGTTACATAGAGCCGCAGACTGACGTAAAAAGGAGCGGCATGATAATCTCTTTAATATCAGTATAGCTTTTGATTTTTCCACGTGATTACTCAGCTCTCATCAGAATCCGTTTTTAACATTACTGACCAGGGTTCGTGTTTTCGTCGCTTGATTCTCCCTAGCACCACCTACTTAGCGATTTATTTTTGGACACGACTGATTAATATACATCTGCGTGCCATTTATCCAGCGTATGACGATAGTAGAATCATGTATAAAAACGCGCAACAGGGTAGTCCGGTGTAATGAGCAAAATAAATCGCTTAGGAAGAGGTGATAGGAAGTTCCTTTAGTGGACGAGTATACGGTCCTAGATAATATCCTTGAGAAACCAAACTTATTAGCGTGGGGTACGGTACTGCATCAGGTGAGAGGCGACCATCATCCACTCACTTGATGTAGTGCTGCTTACTTCTTCCTTCACCTTTTATCTTTCTTTTTGCTGGGTCTGCCCCTCCCCCCCTCTTCCTGTTTCTCCCATCTTTCCTGTCACTTTTTATTTCTCTTCTTTCCTTTTCAGATAGCTCCCGTCTTCCTATTTCTCCCATCTTTCCTGTCACTATTTCTCTCCTTTTCAGATAGCTCCCTCTTCCTATTTCTCCCATCTTTCCTGTCACTATTTCTCTCCTTTTCAGATAGCTCCCCTCTTCCTATTTCTCCCATCTTTCCTCTCACTTTTTATTTCATTTCTTTTCAGATAGCTTCCGTCTTCCTATTTCTTCCATCTCTCCTGTCACTTTTTATTTCTCATCTTTCCTTTTCAGACAGCTCCCCTCTTCCTGTTTCTCCCATCTTTCCTGCCACTTTTTATTTCTCTTCATTCCATTTCAGATAGCTCCCCTCTTCCTATTTCTCCGAATCTTTCCTATCACTTTTTATTTTTCATTCCTGTTTCTCCCATCTTTCCTGTCACTTTTTATTTCTCATTTTTCCATTTCAGATAGTATTACATTGAACAACAAGCCATGTGGGATTTCGCAATAGCCTTCGTTTGTGGTGTCAGAATGTTTCGCGTGACGGCTGCTCTGATACGTTTTTGATCTGTAGCCTACATTGATACACAGACCACACATACCTTACGATCCCAATAAGACGATCTGTCTTTTAAGGGTGAAACTTAAGCTTGGTCACGAGAGTATGAGAGAGAGAGAGAGAGAGAGAGAGAGAATTCTTGTTGGTTTAGTGACTCCTCTTGGCCGAGATTTAACACATTGCACCTTCATCATCATCTTTTACGTTACGAATGCAAACTTTGTGGTTATTGAAAAGGAAGTACGAGTGTATTTTGTGGTTATTAAAAAGAAAGTATCATGGAGGTGTAAAATATAGAATGAATCGCTCAGGTAGATATGTTACGCGAATACCCCCCGACTGAGAGTATTGGCCGTTAAAAGATCAGTTATTGAGAGTTAATCCATTTACTGTTATGTTTTTATCTAGTAAATAAAATGAACAGTATTACATGGAGTTACATTATTAGTTAGCAGGTCAGATCCCTATACTCCGTTTACTCTAACTTGGCCTAAAATAAAAACGTGAAGTATTACCTGGAGCTACAGTATTCCCAGTCTAGCCCAGGGCCCTATACCCTTGTTACTCTAACTTGGTCTAAAATTGCCATCTCTCCATCTTGAATACTGAGTTGTAGCAATAAATTATCATCAGAATATAATGTTAATCACAAGGAAGTGCAGTGAAAGAATGTAGAGTCACAGTATTGTCTTAATCTGCCACTTAGTTAACGTGAAAATAAATAAGAGGACAGAATCGCTGTAGAAAGGATGTAGTGCCATAGTATTGTCTTATTCTGCCAATGAATTACGTGAAAATAAATAACAGGACAAAAATCTATGCTGTGGAAAGGATGTAGTGCCATAGTTTTGTCTTATTTTGCCACTGAGTTACGTGAAAATAAATAAGAGGACAAAAATTACTGTAGAAAGGATGTAGTATCATCGTATTGTCTTAGGTACTGAATTACGTGAAAATAAATAACAGGACAAAAATCTACGCTGTTGAGAGGATGTAGGGCCATCGTATTGTCTTATTCTGCCAATGAGTTACGTGAAAATAAATAACAGGACAAAAATCTACGCTGTGGATGGGATGTAATGTCATAGTATTGTCTTAGTAACTGAGTTACGTGAAAATAAATAACAGGACAAAAATTTATGGTGTGGAAAGGGTTTAGTATTATAGTATTGTCTTAGGTACTGAGTTACGTGAAATAAATAATAGGACAAAAATCTGTGTTGGAGAAAGGATGTAGTACCATAGTTACGTGAAGCAAGTTACTTAAGAGGACAAAAATCTGGGCCAGGTTAAGGTGAAAGAACTATAACTCATGCTATGTAGTACCTCACACGAATATCCTCGTACAAGTAACTCAGAAAGGCTGACTTGGAACGTGATAATAAACACTCCACTCAGATAACATAATTAGGTCTTTACGTCGTTGTGTGGGGACCTACTGTTTTTGCTCTCTCTCTCTCTCTCTCTCTCTCTCTCAAACTGATGTCATTCCTTAATTTCTTCACCAGTTCCCCTCAAACTTGGCATAGATGTTCCTTGCACAAATACACCCTGATAGATTTTTTTTTTTCATTCTCTCTCCCTCTCTCTCTCTGAATTTTAAAGGGTTTGTATGAGGCCTAAGGTCAAATTACACAGACGATAATTTTAGGTTGCTCTGTATGTTCATTAATACTGCAATTTATACTGAAGTAGGCCAGTGTATTGTAACATAGTGGAGATCATCTTGCATTCCCTTGCCTATGTTGACTCGTAAATTTTTGCTTTTTCTTGCTCTCCTCAGACGATTTTGTTCACCATAGGCTAGACATTTTTTAATTGAAGGGGTAACATTGCCTTTTATAACTGGAGGGGTTAGTACAGCCTTTTATAACTGGGGGGGTTAGTCTATCTATCTGTCTATTGCCAGACGCCATGATCCCGTAAGGGGTGGCCATTTGACTTTGAGTTATTTGTTTTACGGGGAGGGACATTAACCATTCACCAACCCACTTGTTGACACGTAGGGAGCACGTATGGTTTGGTTATATGGTTACCACCCAGCGTTGTAAATGGTTTCTTGGCATACAGGAAACCATTTGGCTTGTCACTCAATGTAAAGCCACCTGTAAAGGAAAGAAAAGCACAAAGCAGTGACAGGAAAGATGGGAGAAACAGGAAGAGAGGAGGGCAGGGATAGAAAAAGAATGATAAAGTACAGCCTTTTATAACTGGAGGGGTTAATACAGCCTTTTATAACCGGAGGGGTTAGTACAGCCTTTTATAACTGGAGGGGTTTGTCACGGGGTTTTTATAATATCACGGTAATTTTGATATAAATGGTTAAATATTATTTAAATTGATATTTATATTAAATAATATTGAAGCGCAGAGACAATGATTGTCTTGCTACATCAAGCAACGATTACTTTACGCTGGCTTGTGCACGATTCTCTAAGAACGAGAATTTATAAACTTTCTCAACAGTACACAGCAGAGACTAATTACTCACAATTGCTGAATTACTGTACTGTTAGCCTCTGGAGAAAGTTACATCACCCCTGACAATAAATAACTAATACTAATAATAATAACATCAGGTTCTTGCTGATGCATTAACTCCTGGCACAACGGATTTTAAGTTAATACAACAAGACTGGTCTAAGTACCAGTTATGAAAGCAAACGTTTATGCAAGCTAGGAGCTATATGGAAAATAAGCTTAATTATGGAGAAATGAAACAAGATTTTTACTCTACATTAAGCTCAAGAAATAGAACTGTTAAATTTATTAATTACAAAAACAAATTTAACATTACATTTCAAATCAAATTAAATGAGACGCACTCGCTCACTCACACAGAAGCTAAATACTTACGCCTAGGAAAAACACCTTAACTAAACTCTTAAGACTACAAAATACACAAAGGAAATACTAGTCAATGAATGCGGTGTATCACCCAAAGCTGGAGAACTAAAGGTGGGAGCTTGGAGAAACTGTAAGTGGAGTTTGGGTACTAGCTGACCTCTCGCACTGCTGCACAGGTCCTGTCTCCGTCACAGCAAACACTAAACTGAATTCAAATACATTGTATGGGCAGGACGCAAGGCGTGGCTAACGGTTGAGGGAAGTAGAGGCGAACGATAAAGAAACAATAGTATCGCTCAGTAGCGCACTTAGTGACGTGCATCAAATCGGTCACCCCTGAAAACGGTGACGAATGATTTGAAAAGTATACCCCCGAATTGGAGAGAGAAACGGTTAACTGAGCGATACACAGTGAGTTTTCCACTAATAGTTCGTGGCTTCTCACAAAAAGGAAATGTCGCGAATTGATTCGTGACATTACGCCCCATGAAAATTAAATCTTTCTTCCTTCAGAAGAATGATTTCAATATACATACATATAAATCCTAACTCAGTCACACAAGATTCACACTGTGGTGTGTGTGCTATCCTGCTACAGGAGAAAGTCGCAGTCGTCAGTGAGCGAAAAACCTCGTATTTACGTTAATAGAAGCAAGCTTGAGGGAAAAACTCCGTGACAGACGGTGAAAATCCTGTACTCAGGTCAAACTGAGCGAAAATTCGCTACATTTACACTGACAACTAATTGTTGTGTAGCGTGGTGTATGTAATACACGGTGTAGGTGTGACAGTTGTAGTGTAACTGTACCTACGTGTAAAATGACACAGTAAATAATATGGCGACGACGAAGGCAGAGGAGAAGAGGCGGCAGCGTGCGGCAGACGATCAGCTGGTCCGCACAGCAAAACTGCTACACCCATTGCTGAACCTGCAAAACCAATTGAGGTGGAGCATCAAAAGTGTCAATGAGACAAAATTCTTATTATGTTACAATTACTCTCTCTGGCTAGCAGTCAGTACATGCTATGAAAAGTACACTCGAGGTCGCCATTAATTTTAGCACACGATTATGATCGGCAAGTTGAGAATCCCTGTGCAAACTCGGGTCTTCCATAGCCTCGAACCGCACACGGGTCCTCAACCTGTGCCTCAACCTACAGTACTTATATTAATATCGGAGAGCTGAGAAACCTTGTGCAAACTTGGGTCTTCCATAGCCTCAAGTCGCCTCTGCAGAGTTCTCACTTCCCCCTTAACCTACAATACAATACTTATATTAGTACCGGAAAGCTGAGAATCCTTGTGCAAACTTGGGTCTTCCATAGCCTCAAGTCGCCTCTGCAGAGTTCTCACTTCCCCCTTAACCTACAATACAATACTTATATTAGTACCGGAAAGCTGAGAATCCTCGTGCGAACTTGGGTCTTCCATAGCCTCAAGTCGCCTCTGCGGAGTTCTCTCTCCCCCTTAACCTACAATACAATACTTATATTAGTACCGGAAAGCTGAGAATCCTTGTGCAAACTTGGGTCTTCCATAGCCTCAAGTCGCCTCTGCGGAGTTCTCACTTCCCCCTTAACCTACAATACAATACTTATATTAGTACCGGAAAGCTGAGAATCCTTGTGCAAACTTGGGTCTTCCATAGCCTCAAGTCGCCTCTGCGGAGTTCTCTCTCGAACTTCCCCCTTAACCTACAATACTTATATTAGTATCGGGAAGCTGAGAATCCTTGTGCAAACTTGGGTCTTCCATAGCCTCAAGTCGCCTCTGCGGAGTTCTCTCTCGAACTTCCCCCTTAACCTACAATACTTATATTAGTATCGGGAAGCTGAGAATCCTTGTGCAAACTTGGGTCTTCCATAGCCTCAAGTCGCCTCTGCGGAGTTCTCTCTCGAACTTCCCCCTTAACCTACAATACTTATATTAGTATCGGGAAGCTGAGAATCCTTGTGCAAACTTGGGTCTTCCATAGCCTCAAGTCACCTCTGCGGAGTTCTCTCTTCCCCCTTAACCTACAGTACACGTGTATGTACAGGCCCTGGACATACTGTGTCCTGTGGGGCCAACAAGTGAGACGTCAGGTCTACACTTTTGACTGGGAACCAGGCTAGTCCTTGGATTACTCAAATCTCTGAGGATGCCTATCACGGAACCCAGCATACAACAACTGCCCATGTTAGTCAGCAGTTAGTAGGCGAGACATCAGGTCTGCACCTACGTTATCACTTCCCTTGATGTATCTCACAACAAGGTTAAACTGCTGTAGATACAGTGTCCAGCGTGTCAATCTTGCATTAGCCGTCTTGGTCGTGCTAAGACTAGTGAGTGGCATATGGTCAGTTTCCAGAACAAATGATGCCCCAAATAAATAATAATAATATTTTTTAACACCATCAACCACAGCCAAGAGTTCCTTCTCAACAGTACTATAATTCCTCTCGGCGGGTTTTAGCCTACGGCTGTGGTATGCCACTGGGAAGATTCCACCTTCCGATTCCTGCATCAATACGGCACCTACTCCATCTTGTGAAGCATCAGTGCGCAGTATGAATGGTTTGCTGGAATCAGGCAACTGCAAGATAGGCTCCTTGCACAACATATTCTTGAGGGTGGCAAAAGATCTCTCTTGTGCTTCTCCCCATTCAATGGTGTTTGGAGCATATTTCCGTAGCACTTCGTACAACGGTTGGGCAATGAGAGCAAAGTTGGGGATAAAACTCCTATAATACCCCACTAGACCAAGAAATGCCCTAACCTGTTTCTTGGTCACGGGTCTCGGGGCTTCTTTAACCTTCCTGATCTTGTCACCCTGACACCTGCAGTGATTGTTGCCAACAATATGACCGAGGAACTCCACCTCACTGTGAGCAATCTTGCATTTGCTAGGCTTCACAGTCATGTTGAAACTCTGGAGTCTACTGAAGACAATTTCCAAGAGTCTGAGGTGCTCCTCCAATGTGGCGGAATGAACGAGGACATCGTCAACGAACATCTCTACTCCTACAATACCATGGAGCACTTGTCTCATGGCACGATTGAATACTGCTGGGGAATTGGTAAGTCCAAATGGGAGGACTTTATACTGGTACAACCCCCTAGGAGTAGCAAAGGCAGTGAAATGACGACTCTCAGGATGAAGGGGAATCTGGAAGAATCCCTTCGCTAGGTCGAGCTTCGTGAAATATCGTGACCCTGCCAGCTTGGAGAAGATGGCAATATGGTCACCCATTGGCTCGGCATCCACTTTGGTGATTGCATTGAGCCTTCTATAGTCGCCACAAATCCTGACTCCACCATCTTTCTTGCGGACTACTACCATCGGACTACAGTAAGGAGATGAGGACTTTTCGATAATGCCTGCAGTCTCCATGTCAGCAATTTCCTTATCTACTGCACCCTGTAGTCGCATGGGAATCGGATATGGCTTAACCTTTATAGGAACATTGCTGGTCAACTCAATTTTATGACACGCAACCTTTGCAAGTCTAGGTTGGTCTGAGAAGACATCAGCATACTGACAGAGCAGTGACCATAAGGCATTCTGGTCCCCTACTGCTAAGTCAGGGTTAAGTGAAACATCTCCGACAGTCTCTTCCTGATGGGACTGAGCGGTTAAGGGCTCGTCATCATGGTCATCAGCTGGGATCACCGCAGCTGCCCCGGTTTCTTCCAGTGGCTGGTCACTATCATCAGCTACTCGTAGGCCAGTCTCCTCGGGGTCTGACTCATGATAAGCCTTCAACATGTTAATGTGGAACCTTTACGAAGATTCCCCATCTGTATTATGTAGTTGAGGTCTGAAATGCGCTCTACTACATCGAATGGACCCTTCCACTGCGCCAACAACTTGTTCTGGGCAGTGGGGAGTAATACCAAGCATTTATCGCCTGGACTAAACTTCCGAAGCTTTGCCTTCTTATCATAATAAGCCTTTTGAACTTCACGCGCCTTGATCAGTTCTTCCTTAGCTAACTCGCACGTCGACTGGAGGCGGTCAGCCAAATCAAGGACGTAGGTGTAGGTGGTCTTGACTTCAGGGTCGGGTTCTTCATCGTCCCATAACTCACGAAGGACTTGAAGTGGGCCCCGGACCGACCTCCCATACACCAGTTCAAAGGGTGAGAATTTCAATGAATGCTGTGGGGCTTCTCGATAAGCAAATAAAAGAGGAGCGATGAACCGCGGCCATTCCTTTGGCTGTTCGGCGGTCATGCGCCTCAACATCTTCTTGAGAGTTCCATTGAACCTCTCACACAACCCGTTACACATGGGATGATACGGCGTAGTTCGTAAGCCTCGGATGGACAGCAACCTGAACGTTTCGTTCATCATTGCCGAAGTGAACTGCGAACCCCGGGTCGCTCAAGACCTCCTTAGGGATACCTACACGACAGAACACTTCAATTAATGCCTCAGCAACAGTGACGGCCTCTATATTCTTAAGGGCCACGGCTTCAGGCCACCGTGTGCTGAAATCAACTATAGTGAGGATATACTTTGATCCATCACTAGCCCTAGGAGAGATTGGCCCAACTATGTCAACTGCTACTCTCTCGAACGGTTCAGAGATTATGGGCATTGGCTTCAATGGCGCAGGACGGACACGTCCCGGTCAGTGGTACGCTGACACACATCACAAGAACGTACGAGCCTCGTTATTTCCCGTCCCATTCCTGGCCAGAAAAGTCAGCATGGATGCGGTCAGAGGTCTTCTTTTTGACCCATATGACCTCCCATCGCTGAACAGTGACCTAATTCAAACACTGCTCGGCGATACTTTGCAGGAACGACAAACTGCAGTCGAACCTCACCCTGGGGTGTCTGTGACTCACGGTACAGCCGTCCTCGCTTACGAAGAAACCTGGCTTGTCCTCCCCGTGAATACTTGATCACTTTACCCTCCAGCTTCTTGCGCACTGAGGCAAGTGTCGAGTCAGTCTGTTGCTCTTGGACAACATCTTGACTACGAATCAGATCTTGCGGCGTTGCGACGGTCAACGGAGTGACGCGATTTGGAGCCTTGGCCATGGCTCGTGTTATCGCAGCAGCCGAAGTCTGAGTAGCAACATCTACGGCACAACTATTTTTGATGCCAGGTATGTTGCCTAAGATGAGGTCAAATAAAGGTTCTGGCATGACAACTGCAGCTGTCAAGCCAGTGAAAAATGGAGACGCCACCTGGATACGTGCCTCAGGGAACAATCTCACTGATCCATCAATAAGTCTAACTTGGATCTGTCGACCTGTATACTCATCAGGCCGAACTAAACTCTGCTTAACAGAGCAGCCTGAGGAACCATTGTCCCTCAGGACATTTACAGAAACACCTCCTACAGACCCTGGCTGAACAAGAAAGGCAGTGTTGTTGGTGGAAGGGTCTGAGGAGGTAGCAGCCAGTCATTCATGAGACTGCGGAACAACCGATGCAGCAAACGTGGCGCCCTGGGAACTAGGTGTCTGAGGAGAGTTCATGGTCGGAGGGGGACTTGTGAACTGTTGGGAAGTACCTGTACTGGAAGAGATGACACCACCGGGTACTTGAGGAATGAAGGCTGCATTTGCCTCCTGCCTCCGATACACTAATTGACCTGACTGAGGGTTACGTGGCTTGTCCTTGTACTGCTGCTGCTGCTGCTTGGGGAACTGCTGCTGGTTGGGGTGCTTGTACCGCTTCCAAGCAGGCTGCTGTATATTTTGCCCCTGGTCCTTCTGTGGTTTTGGACCTTGGCCATTACTCTGAGAACGGCCTTGGTGCTGGGATTCAGTCTGAGACGGCTTCCCAGACTTGGCAGTATCTTTTCTGATCCAGGTGTTTTGCTTACGAGCTTGATACCCGTATGCAGTAAAGAATGCGTCAGCCTTTTCTGCCATTTGGCTGGCATCTTTCACCTGGCAGATCTTAAGCTGTGCTATGAGCTCAGCAGGCCACGCCTCTCTAGCTGTGTACGCAGCATAAGGTCAATTATCCCCTCACGCGTGGAAGGAGTTTCATCTTTCTCCATCCACTCATTTAAGTAAGCTGTGAGACGATCAAGGAACTGAACAGCTGTCTCCTTGTCTTGGAGACGAGCTCGCATGAACTGAACTTTGGCGTCGTCTACTGTGAGACCATACGCCTTAATGAGTGCAGCTTTCATCATCTCATATGTGAGATTGTCTCCACGAATTCTGTGGAGAATATCGAGGGCAGGGCCCTCAAATAGGCTAAGAAACTGAAGCCGCTTAGCTGCCTCATCCAGTTGATATAAGTCTGCCATGTCCTCAAAACGAGCTATGTACGGCTCGATTCGCTCGCTTTCCTTGTATGAAGGAAGCTTGATGCGTGGGGTCGCCAGGACATGTGCAGGAAGAACGCTCGTGGAGCTTGGACCAACTGCACCAGACGTGTCTGAAGCCAAGGAATCTCGCTTGAGCTTCAGCACTTCAAGTTCATGTTCTCGTTCTTTGTCTCGTTGTTCACGCTCGTATTCGCGCTGTTCTCGCTCTTGTACTAACTCGAGCTCGCGTTGTTTCTGCTCGTGTTCGCGCTGTTCTCGCTCGTATTCGCGCTGAATCTTACGCTCATCACGGGCATCATTCTCGCGCTGCTGTTCCTGATTATGCCGTGAGAGTATATACTCTTTAATTTCGGTTGGGTCCGAAAGACCCATTTCTTTGGCTTCCTGTAAAAATACAGTAGTAGCCATGGCGCTAATTTATTAAGCAAACCGAAATTGAGTACTGACTGCTTAGCGACGAATACTAATAAACACAAGTAAAGAATACAGACACAAGCTAGTGGTGACCAGTCTTATCCAGTTAACTGGCAAAGAATAAATAAAAAATGTAAATGACTGGGAAGACTCAATAATAAACACAATGGGTACGGCGACTTCCCAGGAGCGAATAAAATCGTCTGGCGTTACCAAAAATAAACTAGAGTTAAGTACTCTATTGATTAATAAAGCAAAAATTCACTTGCTAAATCAACGGTAACCACCAGTAAACTTGTGCCTATAAACTTTAATAATAAATACCTAAATATGAATGAGTGAGCACTATCTCGTGAATAGCTTTAGAGCTAGGAGTTAATATCCTGGAATGAGGTCGCCAATTGTCACGGGGTTTTTATAATATCACGGTAATTTTGATATAAATGGTTAAATATTATTTAAATTGATATTTATATTCAATAATATTGAAGCGCAGAGACAATGATTGTCTTGCTACATCAAGCAACGATTACTTTACGCTGGCTTGTGCACGATTCTCTAAGAACGAGAATTTATAAACTTTCTCAACAGTACACAGCAGAGACTAATTACTCACAATTGCTGAATTACTGTACTGTTAGCCTCTGGAGAAAGTTACATCACCCCTGACAATAAATAACTAATACTAATAATAATAACATCAGGTTCTTGCTGATGCATTAACTCCTGGCACAACGGATTTTAAGTTAATACAACAAGACTGGTCTAAGTACCAGTTATGAAAGCAAACGTTTATGCAAGCTAGGAGCTATATGGAAAATAAGCTTAATTATGGAGAAATGAAACAAGATTTTTACTCTACATTAAGCTCAAGAAATAGAACTGTTAAATTTATTAATTACAAAAACAAATTTAACATTACATTTCAAATCAAATTAAATGAGACGCACTCGCTCACTCACACAGAAGCTAAATACTTACGCCTAGGAAAAACACCTTAACTAAACTCTTAAGACTACAAAATACACAAAGGAAATACTAGTCAATGAATGCGGTGTATCACCCAAAGCTGGAGAACTAAAGGTGGGAGCTTGGAGAAACTGTAAGTGGAGTTTGGGTACTAGCTGACCTCTCGCACTGCTGCACAGGTCCTGTCTCCGTCACAGCAAACACTAAACTGAATTCAAATACATTGTATGGGCAGGACGCAAGGCGTGGCTAACGGTTGAGGGAAGTAGAGGCGAACGATAAAGAAACAATAGTATCGCTCAGTAGCGCACTTAGTGACGTGCATCAAATCGGTCACCCCTGAAAACGGTGACGAATGATTTGAAAAGTATACCCCCGAATTGGAGAGAGAAACGGTTAACTGAGCGATACACAGTGAGTTTTCCACTAATAGTTCGTGGCTTCTCACAAAAAGGAAATGTCGCGAATTGATTCGTGACAGGGTTAATACAGCCTTTATAACTGGAGGGGTTAGAACGGCCTTTATAACTGGAGGGGTTAGTACAGCCTTTTATAACTGGGGTGGTTAATACAGCCTTTTATAACTGGAGGGGTTAGTACAGCCTAACTGGAGGGGTTAATACAACCTTCATTATCTAGCTATCTATTGCCAGATTCCTTAATTCCGTAAGGGGTGACCACAAACAAATCGCCTCCATGTCGCCCTCTCCTCCTTCATTTCGCTGCCCTCCCCCAAGCTCACCCCCCCTCTCTCATACCTCTCCACTCCATCTCTCCATCTCATCCTCGGTCTTTCCCTCCCTCTACCCCCCTCTACCTCTCACACTCCTCGTGTGTCTCTCATTCTCTCCACATGACCAGACCAACTCAATGTATTTCTCCCTCATTTACATGGATGGTGTTGTAAGGGCGGTGAATGCAAGAGTTTTAGGTGGAGGTCTGAGTCTGGTGAATGTTGATGGTGGAGAGTGGAATCTGAAGCAGCTGCTGTTTGCAGATAATACTGCACTGGTGTCTGATTCAGAGGAGAGATTGAGACAGTTGGTAGAGGAGTTTGGAAGGGTGTGTGAAAGGAGGAAATTGAAAATAAATGAGAATAAGAGTAAAGTGATGAAGTGTACGAGGTTGGTAGATGGTAGGGGGATGAATGTCGTTTTGAATGGCGAGTTGCTTGAGGAGGTAGAGTGTTTTAAATATATAGGGTCACATGTTGCTGTGGATGGAAGAATAGATGCAGAAGTGAAGTTTAGAATAAATGAAGTAGGAAAGATGCTGGGAGGAATGAAAAAAGTGTTTAGATGCCGTTCGCTTAGAATGGATGTAAAGAGAAGGCTGTATGAAGGTGTTGTGGTACCGACTGCATTGTATGGGGCTGAAACATGGAATATGGGTGTAGCAGAGAGGAAAAGTTTGAATGTAATGGAGATGAGGTGTCTGAGGAGTATGTGTGGAGTGACGCGTATGGATCGAGTGCGGAATGATGAAGTGCGAAGGAGAACTGGAGTTGTTCGGGAGATTGCTGGTATAGTTGAGCAGAGGGTGTTGCGATGGTTTGGGCATGTGGAGAGAATGGATAATGAGCGATTGGTGAAAAAGATAACTAGATCTGATGTGAGAGGTGTAAGGCTGAGAGGAAGACCACGAATAGGATGGATGGACAGTGTGAAGAGAGCGCTGGATGCGAGAGGGATGCCTGTTGATCAAGGAAGAGTGGCTGTGCGTGACAGAAATGGGTGGAGAGAAATTGTGAATGAATAAGTGATGACGCAGCCCTGAGGGGATATTCTCCCGCATTTGGTCTGATCAGCTATTTCAGGTCAGGTGCGGGTAAGGGGATGGGTCTGTTATGGTGTGGCAGGGGTAAACCAGCTCTGCTGTCGGGCCCTGCTGCGGATGTCACTGATTGCATTGCGCAGTTGACCCTTGTGCAGTGTGGTGCGGTGAGGATCTGTCCGTTCTCCCCTTTGGGGTTAAGATGCGAATGAATGTTTTTGAATGGATGAGTAAATGGGGAGTGTGTCGTCCTGTCTCGGCTACCTGCCTTTCCTTGGGGGAAGCAGCCTAGGTATATAGATAGAATAGAATTATCCCCGTCAGCATTAAGGTCGTCACAAAATTGAATAAGATAATCTGGTAATGATCTAATTAAAATAGAAAATAATAGGTAACCATACTGAATGCATAAACACAGTGAGGTATGCTGTTTATTAGTGAGGGATCTTTGTACAGTTGGATTGGGAAACTTGGTGATTTCTTGTGATATATATTGCATTTTTCACCATTATGTTCTCGTGTGTGTTATTATTTCTGTATTGTGTAAGTAAAATACTAGAGATACATACGTGCCGGATTTAGAAATATACCAGGAAAGAACGTAGAAATTTGCTGTGTATGTGAAGAGAGGAATGATAGAAAACTTTGAAAGCCTCCGAGAATAGGGAAAATATACGTGTCATATGCGGAAATATAGTGGTAAAGACCGTAGGAATATGCTATGTATGTGAGGAAAAGGATAAATGATAGAAAACTTTGTAAGCCTCCGAGAAGAGGGAATACACGTGTCATTTGCAGAAATATAGTGGTAAAGAACATGGGAAATTGCTGTGTATGTTTAGTAAGGAAGAAATGTTAGAAAACTTTGTAATACCCCGAAAACAGAGAAAATACACTTGTCATGCGGAAATATAGTGGTAAAGAACGTGGGAAATTGTTGTGTACTGTATGTGGGGTAAAGGAGAAAGATAGAAAACCACATAAGCCTCCGAGAATAGAGAATATACCGTATACCTGCCAAATCTAGAAATAGTCTGATAAAGGACTTAAGAATTTGGGCGTTATGTATGAGAAAAACTATAGAAAAACTCCTAGGACTCTAAAAAAATATGTATGTGCTTTATAGAGATATAATGGTGGTTAAAGAACTTAGGAAAATATTGTTTATGTATGGTAAGGAAGAAGATAATGTTTGTGTGGTAAGGTAAGAGTAACAAAACGTAAGCCTCCGAGAACAGAAAATGAATACATTCCATCTAAACACAGTATTATCCACAGACCTATACGATTATCCGGTATAAATATACTGGTAAACTTTGCAATATGTTTTTTATGTACGGTAAGGAAATAACACGGAAAGATATAGTCCTAAGCTTCCGAGAGTAGGTCCTAAGATGAAATTGTACGTAGTCCTTCACTTAAGTTCAATTCTAACCTTGTGACCGAAGACTAATCCGTGTCTTACCCTAACTGGAACACGAGAGTACACAGTTTACTTCTTCCAGTACAGTTTACACCTCTGGGTTCGTGTTTATCAAGGGTCTTACACAATTTGTAGGATAAATGTGTCTCCTAAGCGGTTTGCCGGTATGAGAAGTTTTTGTTATTACGAATCTCTCTCTCTCTCTCTCTCTCTCTCTCTCTCTCTCTCTCTCTCTCTCTCTCTCTCATCTTAATGCACACCCTGCTTTTGTTTTGATATGTTAGCTGTAATGAATTTAAAAGAATCATCGTCGTTATCGTCTATCCTATTTGCCAGGCGCCTTAATCCGATAATAACAGTAATTGGAATAACGCAATAATGTTAATAATAGTGTTAATAAACGCACTCTTAGACAGCCAGAGTTCTAAAAAGTTCCTAAATCTCGAACGTGCCGGTCCTGCGTTCACCAGACCCACCACCTGTTTACCCAAGATGATAGCATGGGACTTGGGGCTGGTTTTGTTTACACTGGCAAGGGTAGTTTCGGCCGGAATGTGTTTAGACGATACGGCCTGATGCTATTTTAGATTCTTGGCGATATTACGTAACATGGGCGTTTTTTTTTTTATATGATACTGGGTAAAGTAAATTGAATGTGGTTCTTTGCAGTTTTGCAGTGTGTATTTGTTGCTGTATTTGGAGATTATGTACGCGGATGTTTGGTACAAGAAGTTGACCGACGATGTGTGCGCTTTATCGAAATTTATCTTTCAACCATTTTTATAAATTTCTTGATAGGTGTCTTTGTTGTCCCTGTTATTGTTATCCAGTATAGTGATCTGTATAGTATATTTTGTTACGGAGAATTTTCGCTACCGACTCTGGTATTTATATAAACAGTACGGTAGCTGCTGGATTTTGATAGTAATGTTAACAACCGAATTCATTATTTTTATAGATGCTTGGTGGCCACCGTGAGAAAAGATTTGATTTTTTTTTTTTAATGCCAGGAAGAAAGGACCAAAGGCTCGCAAACCATTGCTTAAAAAAAAAAAAATCCAAATTCAAGATCCGTTCATATCGAGATGCGTGGACACACTGCCTTTGAAAGACTGGAGATCATAGTAAGTAGGAAATACAGCCAAAGGGAGACAGTTCCAGAGTTGACCTGTTGCTTAAATGAAGAACTGGGAGTAACGGTTAACTCTTGCATTAGGGAGTTGGACAGAATAAGAATGAGAGTTTGTTGCTAGACGGGTGCGACGCTGTACGAGTATTTATATAACTTTTTGGGGTTGCTAATGAGCCTGTGTATTTTTCATCTTTAAATTTACAGTCCGTGAACTTTTCGTATAATATTATGGCCACCCTCTTCTTATTAATATTAAATTCACCAGGCGGAGGGTAGCGCCGGAAGGTGGAGGGAAATTGTGGTGTAAAATACGATATTCCAGTATTTTGTCGTACTAATTACATATATTCATGCACATAATTTCCAGGGTCTGCTCCCCAAATTCAGGTCATTATTTATTTACATGTCAGGTGAGGTAGTAGTATTATTAGAACTGATTAGATTGCAGTTTTTCTTCCTTTTCTGCGTGTGTGTGTGTGTGTGTGTGTGTGTGTGTGTGTGTGTGTGTGTGTGTGTGTGTGTGTGTGTTTTCAACTCGACGCTCATCTGAAATGCGAAATTGGAGGACCGCGAGATTAATTTGCCCTCCTGTGTTCCACCTTCCTCCTTTCGGGGGATGGTGAAGTAGTTGAAGTATGTATATTCAGGCATTTGAGCAGCGTGGTTATATCAGTGCCACCACGTGAAGGCGACCCTCCAGGAGTATAAGCCACTGGAGAATATTAATGTGTCATATGCAAAGATTAGTAAACATGAGACACCTTAGTTCTTTCACGTCCACTTGTCCCAGATTTTCGTCCTTTTGTACCTTATTTCACGTAGCTCAATGGCAGAAAGTGATAATACCTACGGTCCTACATTCTTTCCATAGCACTTCTTCGTGACTACAATTTATTCACTTTAACTTGGCCCAGATTTTCGTCCTTTTGTATCTTATTTCACGTAGCTCAGTGGCAGAAAAAGATAATACCTACTGTCCTACTTTCTTTCCATAGCACTTCTTGGTGACTAGCATCATATTCTAGAGTTGATCTGTGCAATTCATTCACTTTAACTTGGCCCAGATTTTCGTCCTTTTGTGGTTTATTTCACGTAGCTCAGTGACAAAGATAATGCGTACGGTCCTACATTCTTATCATAGCACTTCTTCGTGACTAGCATCATATTCTAGTGTTAATATGTTCAATTCATTCACTTTGCCCAGATTTTCGTCCTTTTGTAACTTATTCCGCGTAGCCCAGTGGCAGAAAAAGATCATACCTATGGTCCTACATTCTATCCATAGCACTTCTTCGTGACTAGCACCATATTCTAGTATTAATCTATGCAGTTCACACCCTTACTTAGGATTTTCGTCAATTTGTAGTTATTTTGACGTAGCTTAGTGGCAGCAAAAGATAATACATCAGCTCTACATTCCATGCACTTCTTCGTGACTAGCATCATATTCTAGTGTTAAATTGTAGGTAGCAATTAAGATGGGAAGATTGCATTTTCAGGCAGAGTTAGAGTAAAAGGGATCTACAGGGCCTGGTCAGAAGACATCTATACTCTTTTTACACCAACTTGGCCTAAAATTGCCATCTCTCCAGCTTGAATGTCGAGTTTTAACAGTAGATTTACACTAGAGAATGATACTAGGTAGGAAGAATTGCTATGAAAAGGATGTATAGCTGTAGTTTTGGCCTGTTCTGCCACTGAGCTACGTGAAATGATCTGCGAAAGGACACAGCTCTGGGACAAGTTAGAGTATAATAGTTTGTAGTTGTAGCCCCAGGTTCATGTGGAGCGTGAACCCGGTGGACCACAGGCTGAAGTTCACATTTCCCCAGTGTTTATCCTCAAGCCTCTGATATTTCCACTTGCTGTCAATCTTTATGTCTATCTATCTGTCTTAGTATCTATCCAAAGCTATACACGTCCTTCCCCTGCAGTCCACCATCCTCCTTTCGGGGGATAGGAAGGAAACAGAGAGAGAGAGAGAGAGAGAGAGAGAGAGAGAGAGTTTGAAAGGGACTGAGGGAAGCTTGTATAACCGGGCAGTGGAGCCGACCACCTACTTGTAAATTAATGCCACCACGTGAAGGCCATCCCACCCCAGCATCAGACGTGACCTAAAAAAACAAAATGAAACACCTCTCATCCAGGATAAAAATATTTATGTTCAATTTCTTTTGCCATAAATTACGTTGGGAAATTCAAATGGAAGGTCATAAGATGTCGTAATGCCTGTCGTTTTGTGATTTATTTATTGCCTAGTGCGCCTGAACTCTCGGGTTTTTATGGCACACTCAGCTGAATAAAACCGTCTGGCATGAGATGGAATAGAAGAGACTAAGATTTATTGTTATTATTATTATTGTTATTATTATTATTATTATTTATTATTATTATTATTTATATTATTATTATTATTATTAATATTATTATTACTTTTCATCCCTATTGCTTATCACTCATTTCAGGGTAAAAATGCTGTATAGTAAAAAAAAAAAAAAAAGAAAAAAGAAAAATGAATAATTCTGTATCGAGTCCATGGTGGCAGGCGATTGGTTATAGGGATTTAAGGATAAATTGTCTCCAGCGGCTGCATGAAATATATTTAAGCGATACTGGGCAGTGAAATAGCGGGGGACAGGGCGACATGGAGGCGATTTGTTTGTGGCCACCCCTTGCGGGATTAAGGCGTCTGGCAATAGATAGATAGATATATACTGGGTTAAGGGTGGATGAAACAGAAGAGGAATGTATACTCGTTTTACTCCAGCTTGGTCAAAAATTGCCATCTCTCCATTGTCAATAATTTGTTGCAGTAGGCTAATATTAGATTATGGTGCTAGTCACGAAGAAGTGCTGTGCAAATGTACTCTTCGCTCGAACTTTGAAATTGCCTATCACCATTTTGAATGCTGAGTTGTAATAAACACTTGTATATAGTGCCAGTTACGAGGAAGTGCTGTGGTATTATGCTCGTTTTACTCTAACTTGGCCTAAAATTGTCATCTCTTCTTCTTAAATATTGACCTATTGATATACCGTACATTAAGACTGGAATATTGTGCTAGTCACGAAGAAGGCCTATGGAACTATTATTTTATGCTCGAACTTGACCTAAAATTACCATCTTTCCATCTTAAATGAGTTGTTGCTGTGAATTAATAGGAGAATATTGTACTAGTCACGAAGAAGTGTCACGGAACAGTACTCATTTTACTCTAACTTCGTGACTATAATATAGCGATCTTTAATACAGAGTTGTTGCAATAGATTAACAGTAGAATATGTTGATAGTCACGAAGAAGTGCTGTTGAACTTTTTTTTTTCCCCTCCGTCTTTCCCTCTTGAATGCTGAGTTGTAAATAGGTTAATACGAATGTGGCGCTAATCACGAAGAAGTGCTGTGGAACTATAATCGTGGTACCCCAGTTTGGCTTAAAATTGCCTTCTCTCCTTCGTGCTGAGTTGGTGCAGTAGATTAGCACAGTATGGATGCTAGTCACGAATAAGTGCTGTGGAAAGGATGTAGTGCCGTAGTATTGCCCCTTCCTGTCACTGAGCTACGCAAACTAAACTGGGAAAGGACGAAAATCTGGGCCAAGTTAAGGTGAAAGGAGTAGGAGTACAGAAATTTTTTTAAGTACTGAATTACACAATGTTGGTATTGATTCGATTTAACGCCCTCAGGTTTCTGTGACGCACTTTTAGCTGAATGAAATCGTGTGGCGTTAGTTGGCATGCAATACTAGAGTTCTTCCGAGCAGGAGAGGGTTGTAGACAGCCATCATTCTTCTCCTAGGGCCTTCAGTAGTGGTGTTCCTCAGGGTTCTGTCCTGTCACCAACACTTCCGTCTATTCATCAGTGACCTAAGCTGTACATCTAACCCTGTCCACTCATACGCTGATGACTCCACCCTTCATCTTTCCGTTCTTTTCCCGCAGCGTCCATCTCAGCAGTTACGTCAACAAAGGGATGAGGCTATGGCACACCTAATGTGTGACGTGGCTTATATCTCTCATTGGAGGTAAAAGTAATAATGTTTTTAATGCATCAAAAGTTCAGTTCTTACATCTTTTGACGCGTCAGAATCTTCCACGGGAATATCCTCTAGTTTTTAACAATATCCAACTCAATCTTACATCATCGTTGAACATACTTGGGGTTTCATTCTCTCGGGATTTTTCTTGGAAAGATCATATTACTCTCTTGTTAAATCCGCATCCAAGAGATTATGGTGTGCCAAGCCGATTCCGTGCCTTGTTTACTCCTGCACAATTGCTGACTTTATAGACTACAGTTGTTTTATTCGCCTCCGTATTTGAGTACAGCTCCACGTGTGGGGAGGCTCCTCGCATACAGCTCTTCTCAACAAGGTGGAACCAAAGACTCTTCATCGCATTACATAACTCTCCTCTTTCAACATTTGTTTGCCGCACTCTTGCATCATTATCTCTTTCCTATCGGTATTTCAATGGTCACTGCTCTGAACTGTCTGCTTGCATCCCTCCACCACTACGGCAGGCATATAGCACCCGTCTTGAGGCAAACTCTCATCTCTTTTCTGTCCAACCCTCTAATGCAGGAGTTAACTGTTACCGCCAGTCCTTCATGTATACAACAGGTCAGCTTGGGAGCTGTCTTCCTCTCTTTGTACATCCTACTGCCTGTGACCTCTACTCTTTTAAATACAGTGTGTCCAGACATCTCGAAACGAACAGACCATGAATTTGGCTCTCTGTTATTTTGTCTTTTTTTTTCCCTGGAGGGAACAATCTTGCTGGCGTCTGGCCTTTGGTTCCTTCTTCCTTCCATTAAAACAAAAAAAAGTATTACCACGAACTGCTATGACTCATTCAGCAGTAAAAAGTCGTATGGAGTCAGGTAGAATACATTACCAAGTCTGTTCCTAGCATACAGGGATTAATTTATGAACGTCGGCTTTTTGAGAAATTAATGTATACTATAGTACATATAACACAGAACTGAGGGAAAAGTAATTGGTGATTGTATCATAACACATTTAAGAATAAATTCAGAACAGAGTAAGCTACTATAGAACTAAATAATTAAAACGAATACTGAGTTTAGACAGGATTGTATTAAAGTGATCGAGTTTAATTAGACATTTGGAAAAAAAATGTAATATTGAAGGGTGATCCGTAATAAGCCCATCAATATATACGTTATATAATATATACACTTATTTAATATATATAATATAAATATGTACTGTGTGAATATGCATATATATATATATATATATATATATATATATATATATATATATATATATATATATATATATATATATATAAAATAAAGTGGTGTCGGATCGATGAATTTTATAAGATGCGAAAATGGCAGAGTGTGATGGGGATGTGAGGTGTTGAGTGTAATGATGGTGGTGAAACGAGTAAGTTGCAGGTGTGCTGGAGATGGGAGTGACTGCTGCTGCCCCACTATAATTAGCCTGAGAGGATGGTCGTTAGGTTCTAATATTAGGTTTTATTTAATCATGCAGGTGGTATTTATTAGCTACCCTGCGCCGATGGAGAATTAACCAGCAGAGTGGAGAAGCTTTCATGGTTATATATACATTTATGTGGGAGCAATGCGTGCTTACTGGCTTTGTGTTATTCTCTTGGTTGGGGATATTTTAATGCCTCTGCAATACGGGGACGTCTTTTTTATTTTATCACTGTTATGCTATTTTATTGAGGTAATGGAGACACTTCGTTGTGAAATTGTTAATGAACCTTTACCTATCCCCTACCTTCCTAAACGAATCCCAGAAGCTGAATAAAAGCGTCTGGAGATAGCTAGATTACTATATCAGAAAGTAGTCCCGGATTCAAATTATAAGTTTCACCCAGGAAGTTAGGAGAGCATTGTACGGGCAAATGAAAATGCATATGAAACTCTAATAAGTCCTTTTCTTATTAGCCGATGGACACTTGTACAGGATACACACGTACTCGTAATGTCAACTGTTGTTTCCTCTGCTTGTGGGATGTAGACCTGTTTAACCTACTGCCAGGTGTACTGATAATTAAAGCACTAGGCAGAAAGTGAAATAGTCTGACATCCCACCAGCAATGGACACTGCAACACAACGGGAGTAAGGGCGCTAATTCCTACCTTAACGATCGGACAATTTGCGTCAGATTACAAGTGAACTATCACATTTGGCGAGTAATTGATGCGAAAAAAAAAAAAAAAAACTCGGCAAACTGGAATTCGCCAAGTCTGAACTGAATGGGAAAAAAATAGTTTCTGGGCATGCATGACTGGACTGAATTTCCACCTATATTATAACATTACTGGGTGTAAATCATGTGATAAACACACACAACCGTGTTTCTGGCCGTAATCCAACATCTTGATAACTTTCTCATTGTCGTGGAAAGTGTACTTGTTGAATTTCTTTCCAACTCTGTACTCACGTTTTGACCCTTTCTTCTCATCTGGGCGATTTGGTGGTCTGCCAGTGTCACCCATTCCACCTTCTTGTTTTCATCAGCCATTATGTGTTCTCAAGTCCTCAGCACAGGCAGGAATCACAATAAAACACTGAAAAAATGCTGCACACGTGATGGTGGTTGACAGAGAAGTGTACCACACGTGATGGTGGCGGGCTGAGAAGTGTAAACAAAGATGTCTCGAAACTTCAAGGTTTGAGAAGACGAGACTTGAATTTCACAATACAAACTAGATTTTGTTCAAATTAAGTCAGATAAAAAAAAAATTGTTGAAATTAATTGGCATAATAATATAGAATACATTTACAGTATAATTTTATAAACAGCTTGCCAAATGTGAGATTTCTGTCGCCAAATTAGTGTTGTATACAGTCCTATCCCATCACCGAAAGTGAATTCGCCAAATAAAAACTCGCCAAATATGAGTTCACTTATCCATTTCCGACATTGTTGTGGCGGGGACCTTACTGTGTAGCCCTGTTTACGAACGCGGCGCCACCATAGTTGTGTAGTTTGACCGTCCAATGATTTTTCTTCAGTAAACGCAGAAAAACAACTATAACCACATTCATATCTACAACCCTCCAACACCCAGTTTGCAGAGTGTACTAACACTGCCCCGCCCCACCTCCCACCTCATGTACCCACCTATTTTATAACTCCCACATATATCCTTCAAGAGGAAAATTTTTGTTCTCATTGCCAACACCGCCACTCATACGAGGCCTATTTTCACAGGGTATACTCCTCAAAGTGCCCCACTCTCCACCGCCGTCTTAGTCCATCCCACCCACCGCCATCCACCCAGCCCACCATTTTTCCATCTCCACATCGAAAAATTTAGAGAAATCAGTTCCCACGACAGTTCGACCACTCATAATGTCAGGATGAAATTTGCATGCCGGGAAACTGGATACACGCGAGAGATGAAGTGCGTTGGTGGCATCATCATCATCATCATCATCACCACCACCACCTCCACTTTCATCGTTATCATTATTATTACTATTATTATTATTTATTATTATTATTATTATTATTATTATTATTATTATTATTATCGTCATTCTCATTCCTGAAAAGATGGCAATGAAGCAACTTGTAAAGGATGGCATGTGCAGCTGTTTACACTCTTGCACTGAGGCAAAATACTTGTCAGTTCCTTGGACGTAATTACGCTTTAATAGCCTTTAACTGCAGTTTCAAGTGTTAGCTCAGGTAATTATCCCGTTTAGCCAGAGAACGTTATTACAACAACAACCACAAAGACTACTACTACTACTACTACTACTACTACTACAGTACTACTGCTACTACTACTACTACTGCTATTACTAATAACAACAACAATAAACGTAATAATAATAATAATAATAATAATAAAATAATAACAGCTAGAAAGCACTCAGACAGCGCATTCCTCCACCAATGCCGGATCCGCGCCAAAATGTAATCAATTCTTTCTTGGCCCATTTCCCATCCTTCCACAAAATTTCATTTAAATTCAATGAGAGCTTTAGAGTTATCGTGTGGACAGACAAACATAGGTGAATACATAACCTCCTCCAACTTCATTGGCGGAAGTAATAATAATAATAATAATAATAATAACTAGAAGCCATGTCGCGATGGAATTTCACCTTCCACGTATCTCTAAAGTTTTCCTCGGCATATAATTTTTCATCTCCATTTCCGATGTGACGCTGATTCAGGCTGTAAAACACACACACAAAGCCAGCTAACCTCACAACTGACAACGATACCCCTTCGCCCGCTTCGCCACGCGGGTGGTAATAAATCAGAAAGAAGAAAAGGAGGTTAGTCTTTATTACATAGCATCTGTTTGTCTGTATTTATTGCCTACTTAAGCTCGCATTTCTCTCCCGTTGGACATTGTTATGGGGAGTGGTGATGAAGTGCTCTCTCTCTCTCTCTCTCTCTCTCTCTCTCTTTCATTCATTCATTCCTCCCCTCACACGCTCCTCATATCTATCGATCCGTGTCAAGTTATGAAGAGAGAAAAAGAGAGAGGGGGGGGGAGCTTTTTTTTTATTACATTTAACCCCACCAGTAGGATTAGATATTTTACATTTTTTCTTGGTACTTTCATACGCATTTATTCAATTTAGGGGAGACTTTTCTAGCTGGGGGGGTACGATACAGCCATCATTAACCCCTTCACTACTAGGTCGGTCTCTCAAGCTAACCAAATGCATCCAGTGACGAGAAGAAAATGAAAAATAATTGGCTGGATATGTTAAGTTTACGAGATCGACATGTGCTTCCGTTACTATCTGTCTATCTATCTATCTATCTATTGCCAGACGCCATAATCCCTTCAGGGTTGGCCATTTGACTTTGAGTTATTTGTTTTACGGGGAGGGGCACTAACCCTTCACCAACCCACTTGCCGACTCGTAGGGAACACGTATGGTTTGGTTATATGGTTACCACCCAGCGTTGTAAATGGTTTCTTGGCTTACAGGAAACCTTTTGGCTTGTCACTCAATGTAAAGCCACCTGTAAAGGAAAGAAAAGCAATAAGAAGTGACAGGAAAGATGGGAGAAATAGGAAGAGAGGAGGGCAGGCACAGAAAAAGAATGATAAAGGCTAAGGAAGAAGTAGGCAGCACTACATCAAGTGAGTGGCTTCCGTTACCACTTTACATACTTTCTCGAGTCACCTTTGGGAGTTTGGACCCGTTTTTGGTGGAGTATGGTAGTCGAAAGTGCATGGAAAATGATATACAGGTGTGATGTACTGAGACACCATCCTTGTTTTGACTCCAGTGTTCTGTTGTGGTGTGTTTGGTTGTCATGTTTAAGAATTGAGTTGCTTTCTGACTTTCAAGCGCGTACACATGTTTAGAGAGTGTAGATGTTATAGTTTCTCTCTCTCTCTCTCTCTCTCTCTCTCTCTCTCTCTCTCTCTCTCTCTCTCTCTCTCTCAGTAATGCCTTCCCCTCTATGGTGTCTTCTCCCCTTCTCCTTTAAAACACACACACACACACACACACACACACACACACACACACACACACACACACACACACACACACACACACACACTCACTCACTCACTCACTCACTCACTCACTCACTCACTCACTCACTCACTCACTCACACACACACACACACACACACACACACACACACACACACACACACACACACACACACACACACACACACACACACACACACACACACACACACACACTCTCTCTCACTCTCTCTCTCTCTCTCTCTCTCATAAGGCTTCCCAGGCGTGTTTTGAAGCCTTGATCACGTCACCTGTACCCTTACCTGTCCAAAACCCATTTTCTCTCTCTCTCTCTCTCTCTCTCTCTCTCTCTGTCGATCTATTTGTATATCTATCTTGGCTTATAATTTTCCTTTCATAGCTTATTATTTTCATGGTGCTGAGTGGCAAAGAAAGACAATACCACTGCACTGCATCCTTTCCAAAGCACTTCCTCTGTGATCAAAACCGTATGCCAGTGTTAATCTATTGCCACAGCTCAGCATTCAGGATGGAGAGATGGAAGCTTTTGGCCAAGTTAGAATAAAATTACCATAGTAGAAAGAAGGATAAAATTCGTACATATGTGTCATTCTCAGGCTGAAGGGGTTGATGAGAATTATTTAACTATTCCGTTTCGAAATTAATAAATGAAAATAAAAAATAATAAAAAAAAATCCTCTGGTTGTAGGAATGGTTGTTGGAAAAAATTAAATATATGTCTCATTGTGTTCAGATTATTAACATATTCACAACGATGACCAACAGGCGATTTTATTCAGCTTAGAAACGTTTGGAATTGGAGTGGTTAGAGACAGAGAAAAGTTTGGAATTGGAGTGGTTAGAGACAGAGAAACGTTTGGAATTGGAGTGGTTAGAGACAGACTTAGAAACGTTTGGTATTGGAGTGGTTAGAGACAAACGTTTGGAATTGGAGTGGTTAGAGACAGAAACGTTTGGAATTGGAGTGGTTAGAGACAGAGAAACATTTGGAATTGGAGTGGTTAGAGACAGAGAAACGTTTGGAATTGGAGTGTTAGAGACAGAAACGTTTGGAATTGGAGTGGTTAGAGACAGAAACGTTTGGAATTGGAGTGGTTAGAGACAGAGAAACATTTGGAATTGGAGTGGTTAGAGACAAACGTTTGGAATTGAAGTGGTTAGATTTAGACTTAGAAGCGTTTGGAATTGGAGTGGTTAGAGACAGAGAAACGTTTGGAATTGGAGTGTTAGAGACAGAAACGTTTGGGATTGGAGTGGTTAGAGACAGAGAAACGTTTGGAATTAGAGTGGTTAGAGACAGACTTAGAAACGTTTGGTATTGGAGTGGTTAGAGACAGACTTAGAAACGTTTGGTATTGGAGTGGTTAGAGACAAACGGTTAGAATTGGAGTGGGTAGAGACAGAAATGTTTACAATTGGAGTGGTTAGATGGACTTAGAAACGTTGGGAATTGGAGTGGACCTAGAAACGTTTCGAATTGGAGTGCTTAGATACAGAGTTAGAAACGTTTAGTACTGGAGTGGTTAGTGACAGACATCACTCTAGTCAGTATGTCTTCACCTTACAGAACTGAACCACTCCCTCACCTTGTATTTTAATTTGATGACGATTACATGAAGGTGTATGAGTTTTAGGGTCGTGTACTTAAACGTGAAATCGCAAAGTTGGGATACAGACCGCCAGATTTTTTTTATTTTTTTTTTTTTTTTTTTTTTTTTTTTTTTTTTTTTTGCTTAAATGTGAAATCGCAAAGTTGGGATGCAGACCGCCATTTTTTTTTTTTTTTTTTCGTGTGCTTAAACGTGAAATCGCAAAGTGGGATGCAGACCGCCAGATTTTGATGATTTTTTTTTTTTAAGTGTGTGGTGATGATGGAATGTATTTGGCCTACCTCTGTGGCTGCTGACTGCGTTCTGTGATATGGGATGCAGGCTGACTCTATCAAATAACCAAATGTCTCCGTAAGTGTGCCTCAAATATTCGAGGTTGGCATACGACCTTTAGTTACGAGGTGAGTATGAGTCTTCTTGGTTACTATTTTCATAATTGTACTGCATTGTGGTTACGTAAAAATCTATGAGCATTATTTATAGATTAGGAATGCATCTCCTTGGTTACTATACCCTTTTCACCCTAACTTGGTCTAACATTCCAGTCTCTCCGTCTTGAATACTGAGTTGTTACAGTCAATTAACGTCCGAATATGGTGATAGTCATGAAGAAGTGCATTGGAAAGGATGTAGGGCCATAGTATTATCTTTTTCTTCCACTGAGCTACTCGGAAAAAATAAATCACGTCACCTCTCCAGTCTGACTACACTTGGCCATCAACTGAGCTGAAAGGGTTAGGGATCAAAATAGAGGCTATTTTTACAGTAACTTGAATTTAATCGTCTGGTGGTAGCAAAAAAATAAAATGGAAAGGACGCTCGGGGGTGTTGCTTCCTGTGGGTATATATTTGAGAGAGAGAGAGAGAGAGAGAGAGAGAGAGAGACGGGGGATGGGGCAACGCTGACCAAACATGAAAATACACAGAGAGCGCATACCTCGCCAACGCATATAAAATGATGGTTCGCTGGTGTTACTCTTCCTTCCTGCTGGACGAATACTTATACGGCTTCACTTAGTTCATTATCCGGCCTTAGTCTACCCTGTTACACCATTTCCGAGAGCGCATACCTCCGCCAACGTTAATAATATTTATGATTTTTTTCAGCATCCGGATCAAAATATACCTCAGAATCTAATTAGTTCTTCTTTGCCCCACTGTCCACATATCCATCAGATTCCAATGAACTCCAAATTAAAATTCCTCTACAATGCACAGACATGGGCGAATACATAACTCTCTCTCTCTCTCTCTCTCTCTCTCTCTCTCTCTCTTTCGCATTATCCTGATCAGTATAATTATCTGTGTGTGTGTGTGTGTGTGTGTGTGTGTGTGTGTGTGTGTGTGTGTGAACAGCCGGTGTGGATAAATATTGTTGTTTCTCTCTCTCTCTCTCTCTCTCTCTCTCTCTCTCTCTCTCACACACACACACACACACACACACACACACACACACACACACACACTCTCTCTCTCTCTCTCTCTCTCTCTCTCTCTCTCTCTCTCACACACACACACACACACACACACACACACACACACTCACACTCTCTCTCTCTCTCTCTCTCTCTCTCTCTCTCTCTCTCTCTCTCTCTCCCAGGCCGATAGAGGTCACATGCCCTTCTCATTTCGTCAGTATTCACTCTCGTTTGTGGTGGTTGTGGTGATTGTGGTAGTAGTGGTGATTGTGGTTATTGTTGTGGTAGTTGTGGTAACAGTGATGGTTATGGGTGTGGCGAATGTTGGTAGCTCTGGTGGTGGTGGTTGTGATTGTGGTGATGGTAGTGGTTGTGGAGTTAGTGGTATTTGTGGTGATTGTTACTGTGGTTGTAAATTGTTGTGGTAATTGTGGTGGTATGGTAGTGGTGGTTGTGATAGTGGTAATGGTAGTTATGGTGATGGTGGTGGTTGTTGTTTCGTAGTGATGCTGGTGATTGTGGTTGTTGTGGTGGTTGTAGTTATGGTTGTAGATGCTGTGGTTTTTGTGGTGGTGATGGTGGCTGTGGTTGTGGTAGTGATTGTATGGTGATGGTTGTTGTGGTATTTATAGTAGTTTTGATGATTGTGGTTGTTGTGGTAGTTGTGGTGGTGCTTCTGGTGATGGTAGTTGTGAAGTGGTTTTCATAGTAACGTTAGTAGTGGTTGTGGTAGTAGTAATAGTAGTAGTAGTAGTAGTACGGTAATGAATGTTGTAGCTCTGATGGTGGTAGTTATGCTAATATCCGTAATGGTTGTTGTGGTAGTGGTTGTGGTTGTGGTAGTAATAGTAGCAGTAGTAGTAGTGAAAATGGTTCTTGTGATATGATGGTTATGGTGATGACTGTGTGTGTGTGTGTGTGTGTGTGTGTGTGTGTTAGGAGAGAGGGAGGGGTGTTGTGGTGGTAGTTGTGGTGAAGATTGTGGTAGTTCATCTTTAAACGCTCCCTGTCAATGGTGGTAGTTGTGTTCGCGATGGTGGTAGCAGGTTATATGAGTGTGGGGTATGATTCTCTCTCTCTCTCTCTCTCTCTCTCTCTCTCTCTCTCTCTCTCTCTCTCTCGAATTATGAAAGGAAACCACAAAACAGTGAAAAGATAAATGTTCTTAGTTTTCCTAATTTTGTGTTTCCTCTTTTAACATTCTGAATAATTTATCCCTGGGAAAGTATATTATTATTATTATTATTTTACTACTGCTACTACTACTACTTCCACTTGTGATAATAATAGTAATTAATAATAATAATCATAATAATAATAGTAAACACATTATTATTATTATTATTATTACAACTACTAAACCAGTCAGTAAAAATCCTGCCCTACACTATGATAGTCTCTATTCTCCTTTCACACTTTCCTGTAAAATGTCCACGCCAGAGTTTCTATACTGCATGGTGTTCTTTCTGACTTTTTCCTGCCGGCTTCGCCTGGAGGGTTTGGAGGGCGGGGAAGAGCCGCCTTCTTTGCTATCCTTATCTCATTCTAGTAGTTCAGTTACTCTTCTAGGAGCAGCCTAGCATGGGCCAACCGGCCTACTGCAGTTATCCTCTCTTCTTATGTTCTTATGTACACTATGTAAAACTATCAGTCTAGCAAGAATATGAAAAAAAGTTCTTCGTCGTACAGAAGGGGTTGTTATGTGTGTGTGTGTGTGTGTGTGTGTGTGTGTGTGTGTGTGTGTGTGTGTTCAGCAACCCGTCATCCGTGTTTCGGGTGATAAGGAAGGAGTTGAGGGAGTTTTGGAGCTTGTGACCTGGCAGTCCCTCCGTCCGATCATATCAGTGCCACCACGTGAAGGCGTCCCTCTCCGCGACAGACGGGGTTCTGTAGATAATAAGTTAGATTTACGGGGCCGCTTCCACCCCCACCAAATATAGCTTTATCGATTGCCTGTATTTTTTACCTTAGATTTTTTTTATCTTTTGTTATCTGTACCCTGGGTGAGGTGACGTCAGAGAGAGAGAGAGAGAGAGAGTAGGGAAGGGAGAGGGAGAAGCGACTTGGTGTGTAGTATTAGAGGTATGTGGAAGGAGAAGCAGAGAGAGAGAGTAGGGAAAGGAGAGAGGGAGAAGTAATTGGTGTGCAATGATAAAGCTGTGTGGAGAGAGAGAGAGAGAGAGAGAGAGAGAGAGAGAGAGAGAGAGAGAGAGAGAGAGAGAGAGAGAGAGAGAGAAGTGAAATGAGGGAGGGAGAAGTGATTTTGTGCATTGATAGAGCTATGTGGAGAGAGAGAGAGAGAGAGAGAGAGAGAGTAGGGAAGGGAGAGAGGAAGTGATTGGTGTACAATGATAGAGCTATGTGGAGAGAGAGAGAGAGAGAGAGAGAGAGAGAGGTAAATCAGTATGGAAGGAGTGAGGCCAGGAGGTATGCAATATAAGAGGAAGATGAATAGATAGGTTGGTATTTAGGTAAGAGTAATTGGACAGGGAGGAAGGTAAGTACGAGTATTTTAGTAGGTAGGTAGGAAGGGAGAGGTAACGAGGTAGGTAGGTATGTAAGTAGGTTTGTAGATGGGAAGGGAATGAGGTAGGTTGGAAAGCAGAGAGATATGCTGGTAGTGAGGTAGGTGGGTAGCTATGCAAGTTGGATGGAGGTAGGTAGGTATGTAAGTAGGTTGGAAGATGGGAATGAGGTAGGTTGGAAAGTAGATAGATATGCTGGTAGTAAGGTAGGTGGGTAGGTATGCAAGTTGGAAGGTTGGTAGGTTGGATGGAAGGGAGGTAAGTAGTTAGGGAATAAGTTTGTGAGCAAGTCAAGTGAGAAACTACCTAAACTGCTGTGTTGATGGCTTCGTAAGTACATCACCACACAGGCAGGTAGGTAGGAAGGTAAGTAGTCAGATAGGTAGGCAGAAGGGTGTGTATGTAGGTTTGAAGTAAGTAGGTGAGGTGGTGTTGTATTTTTTTTTTTTTTTCAGTTTATTTCGACTCTTTTTATTCTATCTTATCCTAAATTTGCCATCTGTCCACTTTGAACGTATGGTTGCAAAAAATGGTTAACTAGAGTATGTTGCTAGTCAAGAAGAAGTGCTATGGAAAGACTATCAACCCATTGCATTGTATTTTGCCTCTGTGCATCGTTAAAGGAATGGTTAGCAGTGGAATGTGATGCTAGTCAAGAAGAAGTGCTATGGTAAGGATATGGAGCCATTGCATTGTTGTCTGCCACTGAGTTACGTTAAATAAGTTACTAAAGGAGAGGAATCACGACCATCTTAAAGGGAAGAAATGCAGGCTTAAAATTGTTCTATTCTATCTTGAATGGTGAATTAACTGTATGATGAGATTAACATTAGAAAATGATACTAGTCACGAAGAAGTGTTGAGGGTAGGATGCAGAGCCAATGTCACAGTAAAAGGACAATAATCAAGGTGAAGGAACAATAGATGTGTGTGTGTGTGTGTGTGTGTGTGTGTGTGTGTGTGTGTGTGTGTGTGTGTGTGTGTGTGTGTGTGTACAGTAATTGTCGGTAGGTAAGCAGGTATGTCAGTAATTAGATGGGTGTGTGAATAGACAGACAGGTAGATAGATCCGTCAGTAAGTAGGTAGGTAGGTAAGAGAGAGAGAGAGAGAGAGGTAGATAAACAAGTGAGTAGGTGGTTAGGATGAAATAGGTTGACAGGTAGGTAGGTAGATCAGTAGGTGGTTAGATAGATAGACAGGTAGATAGGTAGGTAGGTAGGTCAGTAGTTGAGTAGATGGACAGGTAGATAGATATAAGTGTTAGATTTTAGGTAGGTTACAGAGGTAGGTGTA
>NC_136994.1:14952241-14964741 GCF_032717465.1 Coenobita brevimanus
ATTCTGTAATTGGTGAGGTAGGAGTCCACTTTTTTGCTGTAGATCTTTCACACTAACCTGGCCCACATTTTCGTCCTTTTGTAGCCTATTCACGACGCGTATTGGTAGAATGCAGTGCTACGGCTCTACCCTTTCCAGTACACATCTTCGTAGCTAGCATCATATTCTAGTGCCAGTCTGTTATTACTTCTCATTATTCAAGATGGAGTAGCGGTAACTGGCCCAGATTTTCGTCCTTTTGTAGCTTATTTCACGAAGCTTATTGGCAGAAGAATATAATGCCACGGCTCTATATGCTTTCCATAACACATCTTTGTGGCTAGCATCATATTCTAGTGTCAGTCTATTATTACTTATCAGCATTCGAGATGGAGAGATGGTAATTTGAATCCAAGTTTGAGTAAAAGGAGTATAGTCAAATCAACTGTCTCGATCTGTCTGTATTTCCTACTTCCTATGATCTCCAGTCTTTCAAACTCAGTGTGTCCAGGCTTCTCGAAATGAACGGATCTTGACTTTGGCTCTCCTTTGTATTGTTTTTGTTTTTTTCTGGGAAGGAACTGTTTTGCGGGCTCAGCCTTTGGTTTCTTCTTCCTCGCATAAAAAAAAAAAAATAATAAGTCTACTACACTTAGCCATTAACTGAACTGAAAGGGGTTGGGGTTCCTCGTCAGGGTAGGGCAGACGCTTATAACAACAGCCTGACCCACCGACTGTAGTTCTTTCACCTTAACTTGGCCCAGGTTTTCGTTCCCTGGCCGCCCCTATCACGTTGCTGAATGTCGGAAAAGTAAAAGTGATGCTGTACAGTCGCCAGCAAAATTCCTGTCACCTCACCTGCTGTTCTCACCATTCACTTTCAAAATCAGCGGTGAATTTGCAGCAGCCGACACTGATCACCTCATTTGGCCTCAGATCACCACCCTAAGCGTCGTTTGCTGCAGGTCCATCACACTTGAAGTCCGTGGAGAAAGAGGGAGAGAGAGAGAGAGAGAGAGAGAGAGAAGCAATAAGGAAAGAGGAAGGAAAGATTGACTTGGGAAGACAGAGGTATTTAGTGACGGGACAGCATACAGATAAGGATGGAGAGAGAGAGAGAGAGAGAGAGAGAGAGAGAGAGAGAGAGAGAGAGAGAGAGAGGACTTTTGCTGCTGACTGAACACCATTTGTATAGCACTTGTTTGTGACGGACACTATATTCTTATTTTTTATTTTTTATTTTTTTTGTGCAAGGAAGAAGGAACCAAAGGCTAATCCCAGAACTGAGCCGTCAAGATGTGGGATGGTAGTTTTAGGCCAAGTTAAAGTGAAAGGAATGAAGTAACCATATTTTATGATTTCGATATGGACATGTGGAGAGGATGGAGATCGAGAAACTGACGAGGAGAGTGTATGTGAGTGAGGTTGAGGGAGGGAGAGGGAGGGGGAGGCCAAGGATGAGGTGGAGGGATGGAGTGGAGAGGTATATGAGAGAGGGGGATGTGAGCTGGGAGCAGGGGAATGAAATGGCGGGGGACAGGGCGACATGGAGGCGATTTGTTTGTGGCCCCCTTACGGGATTAAGGCGTCTGGCAATAGATAGATAGATATTTGGTGGTACGGCTGAGATACGGAAGGTCAAGAGTCAGGTCACACAAAGTCATAGAGTCAGGATATGAGGTCACGGTATAGCAGGTGAGAAAATGGGATTGGCATGGATTAGGCAAGGAAAGGTCAGCATGAGAGAAGGTTCAGAGTATTCAAGCCGATAGCAAAGTCTGACGAAGTGAAATCAGTCAAGTAGGTAAATAGGTAAGATCTTAAAAGTCCAATTTCGGTGGGTAAAGTACGGTAGATTAAAAAAAAAAAATATTGAGTACCGCTGAGGAGGTGGTTCTTTTCCAAGTAATCCATAAACTGAGATGCAATAATTTTTTATAATATCGTAGAAAGTACAGATACGAAGGAAATGAGGCGGCAGTAGCTTACTTCATGTACAAAGACACAATTATCTTCCCAGTTCTGTCCAAAGAAAATTTACACCAGCGAAATACAATGAAAACCCTATCTCTGCTAGTGCGTGTTTCAAATGGTTCGAATTTTCCGCAATATATTCATCACACTTTGGGAAAATAATTGTGTCTTTGATTGTACTTTATCCAGTTTAGATGGGAACAAGAGTGGAGTGCTTCCATAATGCGGGAAAAACTCGTGTTACAAAGTGAGATATTTGATAATCACCGGAAGAGATTCCTACGAAGTGCAGTGGGATACCATCATGACCATAAGAGTTTGTATTTTTTTTAAATTATTACTAGAATACAGGGTTCAAGCCGGAACATGTTGCTTTAGTTACAGAGTACATATGGATCACTGTAATCTGTGTGAGGTCTCTTGTTGGCAAGTCTTTTGATATTGCAGAGATTACTCAAAAGTATCTATCTCACCAATTAAGAAAAAAAAAACACACTTATTGTCTTCAGCGTTGTCAGTGTAGCTGATTGTTTTTCTTGTATTACATGAAAAGGATGTAGAGCTGTAGTAATTTCTTTTTACGCTTTTGAGCTTCGGACACAAGCTGCAAAACAAAATTTTCCACCAAAAATGAATGAACTATAGCCTAAACCAAGATAATATAATCCAGCCCAGCCCAGCCCAGCCCAGCCCTTCCTAGCCTAACCCAACCTAACCTCCTCCACCCCAGCGTAACCAAACCTACTCCAATGTAACCAAACTTAACCAAACCCAGCCAAACGCAATCCATCCCCGCGTTACGTAACCCAACCCAACCCAATCTGACGAAACCTAACCCAGCCCTGCCTCAGTTGCCTTGACGTGACCCTTTAACCTTATTTGCTGACCTTTTCTGACCTGACATTTCAGGTTGTAAAACGCGTAATTTGTTTTTGGTCCAGGCTTAATGAATTATGAGGTTAACACTAGACTTGTTTTTACGGTTCCCACGCCGTCTCTCTCTCTCTCTCTCTCTCTCTCTCTCTCTCTCTCTCTCTCTCTCTCTCAGCGGCACTTAACCGTTTCAACTCCAAGACGTATTCCTTTATTATTTTTCATGCTCTGGTCGGTTTTAATTTCATTCTATTTTTATCTATTAATTTATTTTTATTTTTTGCTTATCCATTCTAATGACATCTTCAGATTATTTTTGCTTTCCCAGACGATTTTATTCAACTGGGGTAAGATGTCTGCTACTGAAGGGGTTTGTGAAGGCTCCATCTAACCCCTTCAGTTCGAAAACCCTCTCCTGAGCTGAAGGGCATCGTGTGGAGAGAGCAATATTAAAATAAAAAACTAGAGGCCCTCCAAGGGGGGAATCACAGTAGCCGCGAACCGATACGTCTCTAGCGCGGCTCGTAATGTGACCTTGACCTTGGCCTACTTTCGCCAGTCTTGAGCTCGTAGGAGATTTTCATCCCTACTACAAACCTGTAAAATTTTGTGGTGATATCTTGAGCGGTTACAAAGTTATCACACACACACACACACACACACACACACACACACACACACACACACACACACACACACACACACACACACACACACACACACACACACACACACACACACACACACACACACATCGAAAACAATATCCGCTTCGCTATTGTGGCTGGTAAATATCTCCATAGTGTTGGGGTGGAGATTTTTCGAAATGGAGTATCTATAGCCTCCATTAACCCCTTCAGAACGAGAGGTCCGTCTTGAATAAAATCGTCTGAAAGTACAATAGTAAGAATAACCTAGATTATGACGTCATTGAGGTGAAGGGATTAATAGTGTTTTTCCTTGAGAGAGAGAGATGGAAGGAAAACAAGATCAAACACAAGGTGGAAATGTAAGGTGTAATTATAAGGGAGGGTGGGGTATCTCGGGAGAAGAGGTCGTTAGTTAATAGGGACAGAAACGCCTACAGAGAGAGAGAGAGAGAGAGAGACACATCTATATTTTGGTTCTCTCTCTCTCTCTCTCTCTCTCTCTCTCTCCCCCTCCCTCCCTCCATACTACCCCTTTCTACCTATTGCCATTCACCTACAGACCAGCCTATCTACATATCTAGCTACCTCCCTACCTTCTTATCTTCCTACCTGTCTTCTTACTTACAGCCCACCCATTCACATCACTGCCTGCTTACCTACAGCCCATCCATTAACATCCGTCCCTACCTACCTACCAGCCGACCTACATAGACAATCACACCTACCTACCTACCTACCTACCTACACTATCACACCTACCTACCTACCTATACCCACTAACCAGCCAACCTTCCCACCTACCTACCTACCTACATAGACAGTCAAACCTACCTACCTGCCTACCTACCAACTAACCAACCAACCATCTAGCCCTCCCATCTGCCTACCTACCTACCTACCTGCCTACAAACTAACGAACCAACCAGTCTTCCCTACGTACCTGCCTAGTCATCCTTAACTACCTGTCTAATTGTCTGTTTACTGACAGTCCACGCTTTCACCTACCAGCCTACCTACTTAAATACCTTCAGCAAATTAAAGATAGAAAGAAAGAAAGAAAAAAGTAGAAGAAGAAGAAGAGGAAAAAGAAGATAAAGAAGGAAGAGGTTAAGAGGCAGCAAAAGAACGGAAATTTAAGAAGAAGATGAAGAGGAAAAAGGAGGAGGTTAAGAGACAGCAAAAGGAACAGAAATTTACGGTATGAAAAATCGAGAAACAGCGGGATAAAAATGTTTGTCAAGAAAAATAGTTTTAAAAAAGAATCTGGAATTAAGGTAGCACAGAATGAAAAATAAATGAATAAAAATAAAATACCAGGAAGTAAAAGAAATACCAGCACGAGAGCATACCAGGAACGTATGAGATTAAAAAATATACCAGGTGTTAGGTGGTATTGTCTGTGGTATGGGAGGATTAGTAGCAAATTATCCTAAGCGATTTATTTTATCTTTCACGACTATCCTCTCATATTAACTATCGCAAACCTTGTCTTGAAATTGGCTCTCTGTTATCTTGCTTTTGTTTTTTCTTGGAGGGAACAGTCTGCGGGGTCCTGGCCTTTGGTTCCTTCTTTCTTGCATAAAAAAAAAGTCTGTAATAGAGCGAAATAGATGGCATGCAAAACAGTGCTAAAGTGAAGTATGCAGAATAAGTCGCCAAGAAAGATGTGTAACGAGGCTTTCTGTGCCACTTAGAATACGGCCCTCTTAAGTGGAAGTAGACATTTTTCGCATAATGCTACTCAGGGTTGGGAGGTTGGTCATTCCCACCTCAAAAGTGGGATTAGAGTAGATGATGATTGATGATGGTGATGGTGGTGATGATGATTGATGATGATGATGGTGATTGACGATGGTGGTGGTGGTCGTGGTGGTGACGATGATATGATGATAGTGAGGATGGTAGTGGTGGTGACGGTGATATGATGATAGTGAGGATGGTGGTGGTGGTGACGGTGATATGATGATAGTGAGGATGATGGTGGTGGTGACGGTGATATGATGATAGTGAGGATGGTGGTGGTGGTGACGGTGATATCATGATAGTGAGGATGGTGGTGGTGGTTGACGATATTAAGGATGATGGTGGTGGTGGTGGTGGTGGTGATGATGATGATGATGATCCCTAATACATTAAACAACGGTATTAACAAAATACAGCGTCAAAGCAAAACATAAAATAAGTAAACTAAAGAACAAGAATGACGAAATAAGAAAATATGAAGTATAATAAATCATTTAATAAAAAAACAAAATTCACTGATAAATGAAGGATCCACGATAAACAAGGACGCAAAATAAATATAAATAACAAGATTTAAAAGGGAAATTAACTGCGCTGGTAAAGGAAAAATGTTCATTCAAAAGCGTGCCTAATTTTTTTGCGATTTTGTAATGTAATATGACTCGTAAAAGTTTTGTGTCAGATATTTAAAAATGTTTTCGTAGCTGTGTTTATTTTTTGGGTTGTGTGTGTGTGTGTGTGTGTGTGTGTGTGTGTGTGTGTGTGTGTGTGTGTGTGTGTGTGCGCGCGCGCTTCTGATGCCACAATATTGGTATTTTATTTATCTTTATATATTAATAATTTCTCAAAAGTGTACACTAAGGATTACGTGTTTTGCAATGTAATGTGTCGCGAAAGAGCATTATGTGCCCAATATTTTTTAATGTTTTCGTAGCTGTGTTTATTTTGGAATTGTGTTCGTGTGTTGAAATTTTGATTATTTTTGCTTTTGTTGCCATATATATATTTTTTACATTATCTTTTTTTTTTATATATATATGATGGTAATTTACGTTCATTAGTTTTTATTACAACTCGTTTCCTTTGACAAAGATCTGTAACCCCTTTCAGCTCGGTTGATAGCCAAGTGTAGTCTGTTTGGAGAGTTTTGAATAGTAACCAAGGAGACTCGTTTCCCCCTTATAGCTAAGGCTTATAGAATTCAGGGGTGATAGGTGGACCAGTTCTGTCAGATGAAACTAAACAAATTAATATATATATATATATATATATATATATATATATATATATATATATATATATATATATATATAGTTACTTTAATTTTCGTCTGTAATTCGTCCTTATTTCATGATTTTGCTTTACTTCACTGCCTTCAGATATTCACTTTTGGAGACAGAGAGAGAGAGAGAGAGGGGGGGGTGGGGTTCACTCAGGATAAAGAGATTTGGTAAAAGGATGGGGACGGAGGGGAGGGAAGTGGAGAAGGATTTTAAAGGGGAGGAAGGGACGAGCTGGAGAGAGAGAGAGAGAGAAAGAGAGAGAGAGAGAGAGAGAAAGAGAGAGAGAAAGAGAGGTGGTAGAGGGGGAGGGAGGAGGACAGAGGAGACTAGAAGCTGAAGAGAGGGGGGGGGGAATGGGAGGGCTGACAGAAGAGAGTGAGAGGGTATGGAGGGAGGGAGAGAGAAGAGAGAGAGTAGAGGGAGGGACGGATGAGAGAAGAGGGACGGACGGGCAGGTATAGGGAGGATAGAAGGGGGAAGATGACAGGATTGAGGGATATTCACGGCAGAGAGAGAGAGAGAGAGAAGCCTTACAATTCGACTAGTTCAATAATAGTCGGTATTTCATCAAACTTGATAAAAAAAAAGTTCAAGCCGAAAATACGATTGTGCATGTATGAGAGAGAGAGAGAGAGAGAGTAATTATGTACGTGTGTGTTGCGTAGGTCTTGAGTATATGTGGGTTTTCCTTGATAGCCAATGATTACTTGTGTGTGTGTGTGTGTGTGTGTGTGTGTGTGTGTGTGTGTGTGTGTGTGTGAGAGAGAGAGAGAGAGAGAGATTTGAGTATACCGGTATATGCATTTTGCCTGATAGTGTGTGATTGTGAAAGATTTACTTCGTTACACAGATCTTATACATGCAGCAAGGCGGTCCAGTCCAAACTTTTAATAGTAATGCCAACACTTAAGTACCGAAATACTATCTATCTATCTATTTATCCTTGTGGGGTGGCCATTTGACTTTGAGCTATTTGCTTTACAGGGAGGGGCACTAACTCCCCGCCAACCCACTTGCTGACACGTAGGGAACACATAAACACGAAAATATTACGTTACAGCATATCTCTTTATGCCCCCCACCATAAAGGCAAACAGTGAGAGGCAGCAGCATGTAGCACTGAAAAGCGTTAAGGAAATTTCATGGGAACGGAAGACTAGTAACGTACCATAGTTTATTCACTTTAACTTGGCGGATATTTTTGTTTTTTTGCACTCTATATCCCGAAGCTCGATAGCAAAATAATGCAGTGCTTTGGTTCTGCATCATTCCATACCAGTTCTTTGTGACTGACGCATTATCGTCGTGTTATTCTCTTATTCTTGTGTTACAGTTCAACATTGAAGATGAAACGATGGCAGTTTTACTCCTAGTACAATGGAACAGAGTATAGAATGTTGCTTTAAAACTCTGTACGGTATTAATAAAACGAGGTGTATGCATGAAAGTGTTGTCAAGAGGAAAAACGGAGTTTTATTTTATTTATTTATTTTTTACCGTTGTAGGTACATACACCTGGATACTCTTAGCATACTGTACAGTAAATAATTCATATATCATTCACTCAATTCAATGTTGTTTCATGAGGAGCGTAGGAGCCTTGGGCTAGGCAAGTTGGTCCTGACATTTAAGATGAGTGACCAGCCTCACTCATCCCTGAGTGGCATTACGTGAGCAATAAACCCCAACCACTCCTTGGATATGAACCATTACAGGCTCCATCCGATTGGAGCTCCATAATTACCCCCTAAACCACCAGGTGCCGTAATTTGGCTGTATGGTTACCACCCAGCGAAGTAAATGGTTTCCTGGTGTACAGGAAACCATTTGTCTTGTCACTCAGTGTAGAGTCGCCCGTAGACAGAAGGAAGAAGAAAGAATTAAGGAAAGAAAGACAGAAGGGGAAGGATGGAAGGAAGGGGGGAAGAGGAATGGGCAGGCAACCGAGAGCAGCACTGCATCGAGTGAGTGGATGGCGAGCGTCCCCACCTTATCGATAAAAGGGGACATGGCGTAAGAACTTGAGAGAGAGAGAGAGAGAGCTATAGACTTTGAGCGTGGAAATCGCAGAGGTAATTGGAAAAGGATCACCAGGCAGAACACAAACATCGTGGCGAAGTTAGGCTCTTTATTTGCTGACGTTTCGGAAAATACTTATTCCATCTTCAGAGCAAAAGCTACAATCTTGAAATATACACAGTTAAGATTTCTATATCTTATAACGATCAAAACAAGACTAAAAACATGAAAGCACAAAATCGAAGTCCATTAAAATACCGCGTTCGTAAACCAGTAATTAAATCTAAAATAAAAGGGGTAGGAGTAGGAAAGCAAAACGTATCTGTGAAATAGTAAGTGCAGTACTGTAAAAAACTTACCTGGTGTGGAAAACAAAACCGTGCACAGGAAGCCATGTCACTGATTGTAGGGTTAAAACGATATTGGTACAAAGCTTCCATAATGGGAAGGTCCGTGACATTGCTGCCACCAAGAACTGTGAAGTGGGAATGAGAGAAAGGATGGTCGTGTTGTTGTGAGTGGTCCCGTATTGCTGAGTGTGGTGGATTGGTGATTAACTGGCCTGTTCGAACTGAACGACCTAAGTGTTCATGGATTCGTGTCTTTAGGTGTCTTTTTGTTTTACTTATATATGCCGCCCTACAGCTGGCACACGTAAACAACGGATGCTTGTAAAAAAAAAAAAAAAACAAAAAAAAACACACTCTGGATAGTTTTTTGGGTTTTAAACACAACTCTAAGTGACACTTGTGGGAAGTGTTGAGCTAAAAGTTTTTCAAGTTTGTTCCTCAGTGTGAAGCTAAGGAGTCCGGTGTATGTTATGGGAAAGTATAAAGTGTTTTTCGGAACAGTAATGTCTTGGACCTTTGAAGCCGTAAAGAATTTATTAAGGGTCTTACCAATGTACGTTTCGGTGAATCTTTTCGGGAAACCATTTTTAAATAACAAATCTTTAAGAAAATTAAGTTCCTTATCAAGATGAAAATAATTCGAGCATAACTCATAAGCTGTATGGGTGAGAGTGCTAGCCAGAGTACGTTTATAGCTTAGTGGGAGGAACAGGAAAAATTTCATGCATAATCCAGTGAAGGCTGGTTTCCTGTATAAGGTAGTTTCAAAACTATTGTCCCTACGGAGAATATTTATATCTAAAAGTGCTAAACTATTAGTACTTTCTTGGTCACAGGTGAACTTCATGTTGCCATGTTGAGAATTCAAATAACTGAGAAACAACGGGACATGATCAGATCTAAAAACTAAAAAGGTGTCATCAGCATAACGACGATAAAACAAGGGTTTAAAATCAGTAGGACACTCAGCTAGCCAACGCACCTCGTGGTAGCACAGGAGCAAATAAAGACCCTAACTCCGCCACGATGTTTGTGTTCTGCCTGGTGATCCTCTTCATATATATATATATATATATATATATATATATATATATATATGAAACATTTGCACACAGACACATGCTCAGACATCTATGCAAATAAATAACATACAAATATTTACGGATGTACTCACAAATGCAACGATATTGAGAGAGAGAGAGAGAGAGAGAGAGAGAGAGAGAGAGAGAGAGAGCTCTTCCATTCGAACTAGATTTTTTTATTTCCATCTTTGTTTTCATGGAATATATTAAGAAATTTAAACTGCAGGTGTGTGTGTGTGTGTGTGTGTGTGTGTGTGTGTGTGTGTGTGTGTGTGTGTGTGTGTGTGTGTGTCCTCAGGGGAGAGGGAAACGAAGAGAGAGAGGGGGGGGGAGGAAGGAGGAAGGAAAGATTGACTTGGGCAGACAGACAGACAGACACATTGAGTGAAGGGCGGCATGCAGATAAGGATGAGAGAGAGAGAGAGAGAGAGGCAGAGGGAGGAAGGGAGAGAGAGAGAGAGAGCGAGAAGCAATAAGGAAAGAGGAAGGGAAGATTGACTCGGGAAGACAGAGGTATTTAGTGACGGGACAGCATACAGATAAGGATGGAGAGAGAGAAAGAGAGAGAGAGAGAGAGAGAGGGGGGGAGAGAGAGAGAGAGAGAGAGAGACTTTGACATCACCTACATCCTTCGCTTTACTGTCACTAATTGAATATAACCTTGGGTAGGTGGGTTGCTGAATGTTACCAAATACTATGTTACTCCTAAAGACATCTCGTTGGTTTTTGTTATTATTTTTACGTAACTGGATTATATTTAGTCTTTTTTTACTTCATTCTTTTAAACTAGACGGAGATTTTTGTCCTGCACCTCATTTCACGCAGTTGAGTGATAGAAAAAGACAATACTGTAGCTCCACATCCTTTACATGGCACTCGTTGACTAGCACCACATTCTCGTGTTAGTCTCTGTTTTAGCGTAGCAGTGACGATGGAGAGATGGCAATTTTACACCTAGTCATTGTAAATAGAGTTCGATTTCTTTACAACGAGGGCTTTTCCGTTTATTTTTCCTTTATCCAAACAATTTCTTAAAGCAAATAGAGTTAGATCCCTTTACGACGAGGGCTTTTTCGTTTATTCTTCCTTCATCCAGACAATTTTTAAAAGCAAATACAGTTCGATCCCTTTACTACGAGAGCTTAGCAAATAGAGTTCGATCCCTTTACTACGAGGGCTTTTTCGTTTATTCTTCCTTTGTCCAAACGATTTTTTAAAGCAAACAGAGTTCGATCCCATTACTGCGAGTTATTTTTTGTTCTTTTATTCATCCTTTATCCAAACGATTTGTTAAAGCAAATAGAGTTCAATCCCTTTACTACGAGGGTTTTTTCGTTTATTCTTCCTTTATCCAAACGATTTTATTAACCTTTTGTGAGGCTTGGAATTTACTAAGTATGCTGTTCACTTTACCCTTTCACAAGTAGAGATAGTTCCTAAGTTGAATGATGTGCATATACCGATAATTAAACAGGATATCGTCTGGTTCAGTGACTTAATATATAAAGTTGTTTGATGGTGTCCAGACGTAGTACTGAATCTATATTGAGGCTTACTCCCCTTCACTCCTCTCTCTCTCTCTCTCTCTCTCTCTCTCTCTCTCTCTCTCTCTCTCTCTCTCCCCGACTTGAATCGTGTTGTAAAAACCAGAATAAAATACTTAGGGCTCTAGTGTCCTTGTTTTTACACACACACACACACACACACACACACACACACACACACACACACACACACACACACACACACACACACACACACACATTTTGCGTCAGTGGAAGGGACTTTTTTTGTTACATCCTTTTAACATACCGATAAAAAAAATCATAAAAGGATCATCGTTCAGGTATTAATTGCGTTTTTTTTAATTAACTCTTTGTTCACGAGGATGGCTTCTTTATTTCATTATTTCTATTCCCATATTACTTTACATACCTTCAGAGAAATATTGTGAAGTGACGTTAAAAAAAGCCTTCATAAACTGCCTCACAAATTACATACTAAAGTAAAAGATACTGTGTGGTGCTAGCAAAGATAACAACATCACCCTACTGAAGAGGTTAAAAATATCCACCCATTGATGAGTTTGATATACGCTGATTCCCTTTACTCGTCATACGCTTTGTTAGACAGGGTCGTTCATATGTTACGCAGAGCAGTGTTCATGTGTTGCGGGGACATGACGATGCTCAATTTGTATGTGTTGCGGGGACCTGATGTAGCTCAATTCGTATGTGTTGCGGGGACATTACGTGGCTTAATATGTGTTGCGGGGACATGGCGTAGCTCAGTTCTTATGTGTTGCGGGGACATGACGTAGCTCAATTCGTATGTGTTGCGGGACATTACGTAGCTTAATATGTGTTGCGGGGACATGACGTAGCTCAGTTCTTATGTGTTGCGGGGACATTACGTAACTCAGTTCTTCTGTGCTTCGGGGACATGACATAGCTCAATTCTTATGTTTTGCGGGGACATGACGTAGCGTAATGTGTGTTGCGGGGGCATGACGTAGCTCAATTCTTATGTGTTGCAGGGACATGGCGT
>NC_136994.1:14969741-14972241 GCF_032717465.1 Coenobita brevimanus
GAACACTTTAAGGAATTTGTTGAACATAGAGATCGAAAGTAATGGGAGTATAAGTGGCTGGGAAATGACTGGGAGAATGAAGGAAGTGAGAAGATAGGAAGAAATCAATAGGATGGAAATTGTGGAAGCAATGAAGAAAGTCAGAATGGGGAAATCCCCAGGAATTGATGGAGTGTGTGGTGGATGTTGAAGCATGGGGGAGAGATAGTAGAGTAGAATGGATGTGGAAGATGTGCAGATTAGCCTGGGAGGAAGGTAGAGTCCCGGAGGTTTGGAAGTCAGGTATAATTATTCCCTTGCACAAAGGAAAAGGGGGAAAAGAAGTGTGTGGTAATCATAGGGGCATTTATTTTCTTAGTGTAATAGGAGAAGTTGTTATATGGTGGGATACTTATCGACAGAGTTGGGAAATAACAGAGGAATTGGTTGGAGAAGAACAGGGGGGTTTTAGGAAGGGAAGAGGTTGTGTAGATCAGATATTCATTTTTAGGTCTTCAGTGGAAAAGTTTGTAGAGAAGGGAAAGAAGCTTTATGCGGCCTTCATGGATTTGGAGAAAGCATATGACGGTGGATAGACAAAGAATATGGAAAGTATTAAAAATATATGGACTAAATGGGAAGTTGCTGAATGCCATGAAGAGTATGTGTGAGGGTGCGTGTGTACGGTGAACTGGGTGGATTTTTCTGTTTGAAGGATGGATTGAAACAGGGATGTATCATGTCTCCATGGTTGTTCAATCTGTATATGGATGGGGTTATAAAAGATACAAGGTAGGGCAGTGGCTATTGGAGCGGTCCTAATAAGAGGACAGTGATTTGCAGCTCCCTGCACCGGTGTTTGCAGATGATACTGTGTTGTTAAGTGAAGACGAAGGGGCGCTGCAAGGCATGGTGGATGAGTTTGGGAGTGTAAGAAACGGAATCTAAAGGTGAATGTAGGGAAGAGTAAAGTTATGGTCTTTGAGAGAAATGAAATCACTGAATGTACAGTGAGGTTGGATGAGGAGGAAATGGGAAATGTGAGTGCGTTTAAGTACATGGGTAGTGTGATGAGTAAGGATGGAAGTTTAGAGGGTGAAGTGCATGAAAGGGTACAACAAGAAAGGTTGCTGGTTCCTTGAAAGCAGGAACAGGGAAGTGAGCATTAATTTGAAGTAAAAAAGTCGCTGCATGACAGTATCGTTATACCAACTCTAACGTATGGCAGTGAAGCTTGGACCTTGTTGGGGGGATAGAAGTCAAGAGTAAGAGCTGTGGAATTGAGCTATTTGAGAGGAGCATGTGGAGTCACATGGAGAGACGACTGACAAATGAGGAAGTGAAGTAGCGTTGTGGTGTGGATGTGGATGTGATAGGAAGCGTTAGGAGAAATATATTGAGGTGGTTTGGACATGTGGAGAGGATGGAGAACGAGAGACTGACGAGGAGATTTTATGTGAGTGAGCTGGAGGGGGGAGATGGAGGGGGAGGCCAAGGATGAGATGGAGGGATGGAGTGGCGAGGTATATGAGAGAGGGGTGTGTGTGTGCTTGGAGCAGTGTGCGGTGACATGGCGGGGGACAGGGCGACATAGAGCTAATTTGTCTGGATCCAACCCTTACGGGATTGAGGCGTGTGGCGACAGATAGATACATAGATTTGATCTTTTGGATAGTTCATGTTTTGTTAGATTTTTTTCAATATACCCAAAAGAATAATGGATTTAAATGGGAATGCCGTTTATATGAATTATGTGCTTTTGATATCTATCCCTGGTTTATTTTTACAAACCTGTATGCATTGTAAATTATTGTAGTTATATATACGTACATACATATTTATCTCTACAATTAAATGTATGTATGTGTATTTATGTACCGGTATGTATGTATGTATAGAACAGCTACGTATATTTGTATATGAATGTGTGTATTGGTGTCCGCATGTAGGCTGCTCGTATGTATGCATATACTGTACGGGTAAGGCTGTGTACTGCATGCCTAGGCCTACAGTATGTACACACACACACACACACACACACACACACACACACACACACACACACACACACACACACACACACACACACACACACACACACACAGCGTAGAATATTCTGGCCAAAGTTTCGAAGGATAAAGTTTTACGGCTCTGACCTAATGGACGATTTTATTGTTTTGTTTCCACACCAGCTGTGGTAGGTTAGGACAAAGGCAGATTTTGTGGTTTGATTATTGTTACACAGTATATTTGTGTCAGGTACTGTATCGTTTAGTTGTAGTAGTAGTAGTAGTAATAGTAATAATAATAATAATATAATGTGTACTATTATTGTTATTATTATTATTATTATTATTATTATTGTCGTTTCTGGTGCTGCTATTGATATTAGCAGTGCAGTAGTAGAAATAGTATTAGTAGTAGTTAAAATAATATTGATAGTAGTTGTAGTAGTAGTACTAGTAATACCGGTAGTAGTAATAGTGCAAATGTTGATATTTCTTTTCTTGTTGATGTTGGT
>NC_136994.1:14974741-14987241 GCF_032717465.1 Coenobita brevimanus
GTTATTATTTTCTTTAATGCAAGGAAGAAGGAACCAAAGGCCAGAACTCCGCGAGATTGTTCCCTCCAAGAAAACAAAAACAAAAACAAGATAACAGAGAGCCAAATTCAAGATGCCCTTCCATATCGAGAATTCTTCCTTAGGCTGAATATTAAGCATTAGGAGATAGCAGAAATAAACTTCAATAAATAAATAGATTGATAGATAAATAGATAGATGGATGGAGTACGTCACCCGATGGAAGGGGTTGGTTCACTTAACTTGTACTTAAGCTTCTGGGCGGTCTAGCTAAAAGAAAAATAATCACAGTTTTATTTTTTTGAAGAAGGAACCAAAGGCTAGGAACCCGCAAATTATTCCCTGCAAGAAAAATATAAAAAACAAGACAACAGAGAGCCAAATTCAAGATCCTTTCATTCTGAGATGCCAGGACACACTGCGTTTTTTCCATTTCTTTTTTTTTTCATTTTCTTTTTCTCCTCCTCCTCCTCCTCCTCCTCCTCCTCCTCCTCTTCCTCTCTCTCTCTCTCTCTCTCTCTCTCTCTCTCTCTCTCTCTCTCTCTGAAATTATTCCCACCTCACAGTAAACACAGATTCGGTGCCGCACAAGGGCGCCTTCACGTGGTGGCACTGATATAACCCTCAGCTCCTTCCTCACAGCGCGAAAGGAAATTGGTGGACTGCAGGTGGAGGGGAACTTCAGCCTGCAGTCCACAGGGTTCACGCTCAGATAAACCTAGGACAGCAGCAGCAGCAGCAACAACAACAACAAAACACACACACACACACACACACACACACACACACACACACACACACACACACACACACACACACACACGCAAACTTCCATGTCTGGGTGTATTTACCAGAATGAGATGAATTTAGATTATAAACATTAGAAAACAGAAGACCCGTGAACTAAAAGTGAATAAAGTGTATCGTGTGATGACATTAGTTTTGGCGGGAAACGAACGTAAAAGATATTAAGATAGTGTGGCTTCATTTTTTTTTTTTTCAATTCTCGCTCGTCACACTGCGGCTTCTATGACTCACTTATCAGAATTGAAATCTTTGCTTTAATAGAATAGTATAAAATGTCTTGTCCATGAGCGGGTTAATGGCACTATTGTTTTTACCATAACTTGGCCCAGATTTTCCTCCTTTGTAGCTTCTTTCACGTTGCTCAGTGACAGAAAAAATACACTGCTGTGGCACTACATCCCTTCCACAACACTTCCTCGTGACTGGCATCATACTTTAGTGTTAATCTATTGTTACAACACAGCATTTAAGTTGGAGAGGTGGCAATTTTAGGCCTAGTTAAGAGTGAAAAGGGTGTTGTATCATATATAAGGTGAAGGGATGGCAATTTTAGGCCAAATTGGAGTAAAAAGGAAGTAGTATAATATTTTATTGCTAATTTATTTTTACAACTCAGCTTTCTTGATGGAGAGTTGACAATTTTGGCCCAAGTTTGTGGTAAAAAAATATATATAATGTCAAGCTCCTAGACTCACACAACTTAATATAATGGTCTATCGTTAGCTATTATACAATACTTGAGTTATCCCGACCATGTGAGAGTTATTGATACTAAACACTGTTCACTTTATTGGTACTATACGCTGTTCACTTTATTGGTACTATACGCTGTTCACTTTATTGGTACTATACGCTGTTCATTTTATTGGTACTATACGCTGTTCATTTTATTGGTACTATACATTGTTCATTTTATTGGTACTATACATTGTTCATTTTATTGGTACTACACCCTTTCCTCTTTTCCTTCTTTCCTCTTCTGTCTTTCATTCCTTCATTCTTGCCTCTTCCTTCTGCCTACGGGTGACTCTACACTCCCCCCTCTGTCTTTCTTTCCTTCATTCTTTCCTCTTCCTTCTGTCTACGGGTGACTCTACACTGAGTGTCAAGCCAAATGGTTTCCTGTGCACCAGGAAACCATTTACTACAGTTTTTTTTTTTTTTTTTTTTTTTTTTTTAATAACAGAACGGAGGAAGGAAAAACAAATGGAGAAAAAAAATTATCCATACACCAGATTACTGGTGTCCTCTGTTCACAAAATATCTGTAACAGTTAGACTTGAACAGTTGTGGGTTGAAATTTGGAGGAAAACAACTCTGGGAAAGCGAGTTCCAGAGAGATGCAGTTCGGGGAATGAAAGAATTCTGATAGGCAGAAGTTCTGCAATATGGTTGAGTGACATTCCAGTCATGAGCGCTACCAGATGCCCGTGTAGCACGAGGGAAGGCATGGAGAGGTGGCACCATGGACGCAACTTCGTCTGAGCATTTGCCAAAAAAATATCTGTAAAATAATGCAAGGGAGGCAACATTCCTTCTTACTTGCAGGGGAGGTAGTTTATATGTAATGGCAGGGTTGTTAATGATTCTAACAGCTTTATTCAGAATTTTGTCTAGTTGTCTTAATGCAACCTCTCCACAACCATATAACGAAATTATGTCGTCTGATGGTTTAGTGGGTAATTACGGCACTCCAATCGGATTGAGCCTGTGTAGGTTTATATCCAAGGGGTGGTTGAGGTTTACTGCTCACATAATGCCACTCAGGGATGAGTGAGGCTGCTTACTCTCATCTTAAATGTCAGGAACAACTTGCCTAGCCCCGGGCTACTACGTTCCTCATGAGGCAACATAGGATTGGATGATGGATGGATGGATTTATTATTATTATTGTTATTATTATTATTATTATTGCTACTGCTGTTGTTTTATATACCGTACATTTTAGGGCTTGGCAGCATATGTATTTATTATTATTACTATTTTTATTATTATTGTTGTTGTTGTTTTATATATTTTATGGCATGGCAGTATATTTTTTGGTACACTAGGATCCTCTGAACAGGAAATGTGTTCTTGGTAACGTTCATGGTAACATTTCCATATCCGGTGTTATTAAATTATCACCAATATTGCTGAATCAGGAAAATATACCGGTACATTGAAATCCCTTCCACTAACACCAGCTGTTTTGTTCGTATATAGTAGTAGTAGTGGTAATATAGTAGTAGTAGTTGTAGTAGTAGTAGCAGTAGGAGGAGGAGGAGGAGGAGGAGGAGCAATAGTCGTAATAGTAGTAGTAGTAGGAGAAGGCGCAATAATAGGAATAGTAGTAGTAGCTTAATAGTAGTAGTAGTAGTTGTAGTAGTAGTAATAGTAGTGGTGGTGGTGGTGGTAGTAATAGTAGTGGTGGTGGTGGTGGTGGTGGTAGTAGTAGTAGTGATCGTGGAGGTGGTGGGTAGTGATATTAGCTGTGGTGGTGGTGGTGATAGTAGTAGTAGTAGTAGTATACCCTGTGTACTCTTACCTGGCTTATATTTGCCATCTCTTCACCTTGAATACTGGGTTGTAACAAAAGGTTAACACTAGAATAAGATGCTAGTCACGAAGAAGTGCTATGGAAAGGCTTTAAAGTCGTAGTATTGTCCTTTTCTGCCACTGAATTACGTGAAATAAGGTACAGTATGAAAATATGAACCAAGTTTAAGTAAAAACAGTGTAATAGTAGTAGTAGCAGTAGTGGTGGTGGTAGTAGTAGTAGTAGTAGTGGTAGTAGTAGTAGTAGTAGTACTAGTATTAGTAGTGGTAGTACTAGTAGTAGTAGTAGTGGTAGTAGTAGTAGTAGTAATAGTAGTAGTAGTAGTGGTGGTGGTGGTAACTAGTAGTGGTAGTATCATCATCATCATTATTCTCGAAGTCATCATCATCATTACCATCATCATCATCATCATAATCACCATCATGACATTCATAATCATCAGTCATCATCAATCATCATCAATCATCATCATCATCATCATCATCATCACCATCATCATCATCATCATCATCATCATCATCATCATCAACATCATCATCATCTAGGGAGAAGGAGGAAGTTTAATTGAATGTGAACCTAATGAATCATAGACTGAAGCTGCCCTCTTCTTCAGCCCCATCCCCCCTTCAGGCGACAGGAAGGGAGTTAAGAGACGTTTGTATAACCGAGCAAATCCACCTCCAGGCTATATCAGTGCCACCACGTGAAGGCGTCCATTCCACCACCCACGTAGCAGTCTATAATCAATCTATCTATCCATCCATCTATCTGTCTGTCTATCTATCTATCTGTCTATCTATTGCCAGACGCCTTAATCCCGTAAGGAGTGGCCACAAACAAATCGCCTCCTGTTGCTCTGTCCCCCGCCATTTCGCTGCCCTCCCTCCAGCTCACACACCCCTCTCTCATACTCAGACTGAATTAAAGGCTCTGAAATTACTAGAAATAGAATAAGGAAGAAGTTGTTGGCATGGAGAGGAAGAGAGAGAGAGAGAGAGAGAGAGAGATGAAAAAATAGTGAGAGGGAAGGGGAGAAAAGGGGGGGATAGTCCGAGATCGAGACGGAAAGATAAATTGAGAGAGAGAGAGAGAGAGAGAGAGAGAGAGAGAGAGAGAGAGATTGCTGGAATACATCAAAGTGCTTCCATGTAGTGACGGGCGGATGTCGTGATGAATTGTGAGGTAACAGAGGGTAGCCAATGTTTATACTCTTTTCTGCTTAACATGGCTCAGATTTTCGTCCTTTTGCAGCTTATTTCACATAGCACAATGGAAAAGAGGCAGGAAGAGAAAAGATATTGTTATGTCTCTTCATCCTTTCATAACACTTCATCGTGACTAGTATCATATCCTAGTATTAATCTGGTGTTACTAGACAACTTTCAAGATTGAGAGATGGCTTTTTTAGACACACACACACACACACACACACACACACACACACACACACACACACACACACACACACACTAAAACATCCCCAACTCATGTCTCGCGCGGGTGTAAAAATGCGTGATCAGATTAAAGAGGTTGACTCAGAACAAGTATATTAGGCTTTTTATTTTCTTGCTACTTTGACACAATTTTATTTAGCGTATGAGACTTTTTTTGAACTGGGGGGGGGGTTAGTATGGCTTTCAGTGACCCCTTCCATTGTTGTGTTGGGGCCCCTTGCTCACCTGAAATGGGAAGTGGGTGAACTGCAGGCTAAAGTTACCCTTCTCTGTCATCCACCGTCCTCCTTTGGTGGGATAGGGAGAGAGTTGAGCAAAATAATGTCGGGCAGTGGAGTCACCCTGGAGTCCCACCACGTGAAGGCGTCCCTCTTCAGTACAAAATTTCTCCCCAAAGATGAATAGAGGTACACCAGCTCCAGATAGTATTGGTGCAGGGTGTGATCGACGACTACGAAAAAGATACGTTCAACTTGCGGCATGTCGGGAGGGTTGGCCAATATGCGGGTGCTTTATATAGATATTGGGTAATTACAAACGTGTGAAATGGGTACGAGAAAACAATGTGTCCATACATAAACGCTGGCAACACAGCAGGAATACTGGGCTGCAAACATGCGGCCGGAACAACTGGCACATCCCAATACCTATCGTTGCTGGTCTCAAAATGTATCGATACTTTCTGAAGCTCGGGTATATTTACTTTAACATTACACCAGTAAAACGCCTTTGTCGGCGAGGTACGAGCGAGGCCATTTAAATCCGAAAGCATTGAAATGTGGCCTTACACCCCGATGATGCCTAGAGTATACTGATGGCTATCTGCCTACCAAGTTTACACCCCAAGGATGCCAAGAGTGTATTGATGGTTATAACCCAGTTCCCTCAGATCAATACACCGACTTTAGTTAACTAGTACTCGTAGTGAATGGGTTAATACTTTAGCGCAGGATTTTTTCATTCCTACACAAACCCCGTGTGTGTGTGTGTGTGTGTGTGTGTGTGTGTGTGTGTGAGAGAGAGAGAGAGAGAGAGAGAGGAAACGCATTACCAATACTCTCTTACGTTAAATTTCCGTTGATATTCTAAGAGAGAGAGAAAGTGAGAGAGAGGAAACGCAACACCAATACTCTCTTCCCTTCAATTTCCCTTGATATTCTGAGAGAGAGAGAGAGAGAGAGAGGAAACGCAACACCAATACTCTCTTCCCTTCAATTTCCCTTGATATTCTGAGAGATAGAGATAGAGAGAGAGAGAGAGGAAACGCAATATCAATACTCTTTTCCCTTCAGTTTCTCTTGATATTCTGAGAGAGAGAGGGAGAGAGAGACAGAGACAGACAGACAGACAGACAGAGACAGACAGACAGACAGAGAGGTGGGGGGAGTAAAATTGGGTATGTTTGTATAGTAAGAATGTACAAATTGTGTGTGTGTGTGTGTGTGTGTGTGTGTGTGTGTGTGTGTGTGTGTGTGTGTGTGTTATGTATGTTTGCTTAATTAAGGAACCACTAATTCTCAACCTGCAAAATTCTCTCATCCACATGAAGTCAAACAAAGGGAAGCGAAATTTACGTTCTGTTCAAGATGCATTGACCTAGTTGAAGGAATGGCGGTCGTAGGCAGGGGGAAAACGGGAGGAGGGGATTGTTCCAGGTTTAACTATACTCCTTTCACTTTATTTTGACCTAAAATTGCCATCTCTCTGTGGTGATTGCTGAGGTGCACCAATACATTAACATTAGAGTATGATGGTAGTCGTGAAGAAGAGATGTGGAAAGGATGTAAAGCTGTAACTTTGTCTTTTACTGCCACTGAGCTATGTGAAATAAGCTGTAATTGGACAAAAACCTGGGCCGAGTTGAACACAAGGATATAGTCACGAAGAAGTGCTGTGGGAGGGATGTAGAGCCATAGCATTATCTTTTACTGCCACTCAGCTATGTGAAATAAGCTGTAATTGGACAAAAATATGAGCCGAGTTGAACACAAGGATATAGTCACGAAGAAGTGCTATGGGAAGGATGTAGAGCCATAGCATTATCTTTTACTGCCACCGGACTACGTGAAATAAACAGCAAAAAGAAGAAAATCTGAGCCAAGTTGAGAGAAATATAGTTTTTCATAATGACTAAAAACACCGGTAAACACATGCATTGGAAAGCTATAGTTCATTCACCTTAACTTGGCCTAGATTTTCGTCCATTTGCAGCTTCCTTCATGTAGCCCAGTGCCATGAGACAGTGTTAACGTTCTACATTATATAACACTTCTTCGTGACTACTATCCCATCCTAGTGCTAAGCTGTTATTACACCTCAGCATTGATGATGGAAAGATGGCAATTTTAGGCCAAGTTAGAGTGGAAGGAATACAGTTAGAGAATACTTTATATAACACTTCTTCGTGACTACCATCCTATCTTAGTGCTAATCAGTTATTACACCTCAGCATTCAGGATGGAAAGTTGGCAATTTTAGGCCAAGTTAGAGTGGAAAGAATACAGTTAGAGAAGGGGTGAGGGTGTCAGCGGGTGCAGTGTGTTCGCCTTAAAGGGGAAGACACACAGGCAGGGAATTCAAAACAGGCATCTAGTGTAGGGTCGTTTTCTGTGTGACCTTTGGGACTTACTAACACCTTCTCCTAAGCGATTTATTCTGCACATTACATCTCAGTTCCAAAGTCAGTCGTTGGTGAAAAGATAATTATAAGCACGTAACATCTCACTTTTGGGACTTCTAACACCTCCTCCTAAGCGATTTATTTTGCACATTACATCTCAGTTCCAAAATTCGTCGTTGATGGAAAGATGTAAGCACGTAACATCTCAGTATTCATTTATTGTTCCAGAATTAGTCGATGATGAAAAGATATGAACAACATCCGAGAGAATAGGCATTGAGATTCCTTAACATTTCTTAACACCTCCATCTAAGCGATTTATTCTGCAGATGACACCTAGTTATCGTCTTGTGTATTTATTTACGCAAAAATGAATAACATGCACGAGAATATTATTGTGTTATATGTAGCATAAATCGCTATGGAAGAGGTGCTTGGAAGCCTCTTATACTCTAGAAAATGAATGTGTGGAATAACGATAGGAGAGAGAGAGAGAGAGAGAGAGAGAGAGAGAGAGAACCAATAATAAAAACAATTCCAGGGTAGAGAGAGGAGGGGAAAGGGACAATGAGCAGTGAGAGAGAGAGAGAGAGAGAGAGAGAGAGATTTGCTCCCAGGACGACCCTATCACAGGATGAAGGTTATCGTACCAAAGATGAAGGAGGGGGACGTGAGGAAGTTAGGGAAAATTAAAGTTGCTCTCTCTCTCTCTCTCTCTCTCTCTAATGTCTCTTTAATGGTACCGATAGCGTTGGCAGCATTTGTGTTGGTAGTAGCAATATTAGTGGTGGTGTAGGTGGTGGTAGTGGTGATGATGATGGTGGTGGTGGGTGGTGGTGGTGGTGGTAATGAATGATGTGTATGATTAGGTGATGGTGATGATGTTGGTAGTAATAGTGACGTAATGATAGTGGTGGTGGTGGTGGTGGTAATGATAGCGGTGTACATACTTAGGTGATGGTGGTAGTGATGATTGTGGTGGTGGTGCTGGTAGTTGTGGTAGTAACGGTAATGTTGGTAGTGGTAATTGTGATAATCCCTATAATCCGTTCACTTTATCTCGGCCTAAAATAATCCATCCTTCCCTACTGAATGCTGAGTTATAACAATAGATTAGCACTAGAATAATGATGCTAGTCACGAGGAAGTGCTACGGAAAGGATGTGTAGCCATAGTATTGTCCTTTCCTGCCACTGAGCTACGTGAAGTAAGTTGCAGAAGGAAAATGGAAGGATCAGATGGAGGGATGGAGAGGTATATGAGAGAGGGGTGTGTGAGTTAGGGGGAGGGCAGCGAAATGGCAGGGCACAGGACGACATGGAGGCGATTTGTTTGTGCCTCCCCCCTTTCCTCTTACGGGATTAAGGCGTCTGGTTATAGATAGATAAATGGATAGATAGAATATGGGAGACTTAGTGGTAGATTGTAAGTTTTTTGTTATGTTATCTTGGTAAGGAAGGTTGATTTTTTGCAGTGTTGTTTTCTGATGTTTAAATGAGGATTGCGTGATGGAAAGTGTTGTTATTGGTGATTGTTAAGGGATTGTTTTTAATGGTGATTGTTGATAGAGATTGTTTGGTGATTGTTGATAGAGATTGGTGATTGTTGATATTGTTTGGTGATTGTTGATAGAGATTGGTGATTGTTGATATTGTTTGGCGATTGTTGATAGAGATTGTTTTTAATGGTGATTGTTAATAGATTGTTTGAATGGTGATTCTTTAGAGATTGTTTGGTGATTGTTGATAGAGATTGTTTGGTGATTGTTGATAGAGATTGTTTGGTGATTGTTGATAGAGATTGTTTGGTGATTGTTGATATTGTTTTTAATGGTGATCGTTGTTATTGTTTTTATGGTGATTGTTTAGAGATTGTTTGGTGATTGTTGATATTGTTTTTAATGATGATTGTTGATAGAGATTGTTTGGTGATTGTTGATAGAGATTGTTTGGTGATTGTTGATAGAGATTGTTTGGTGATTGTTGATAGAGATTGTTTGGTGATTGTTGATAGAGATTGTTTGGTGATTGTTGATAGAGATTGTTTTTAATGGTGATCGTTGGTATTGTTTTTATGGTGATTGTTTAGAGATTGTTTGGTGATTGTTGATATTGTTTTTTATGGTGATTGTTGATATTTTTTTATGGTGATTGTTAGTATTGTTTTTAATGGTGATTGTTGATATTGTTTTTATGGTGATTGTTATGGTGATTGTATTTGCTGTATCTAATGAGGATTGTGGGCATTGGTGATTATTATTGGTGATTGTTAGTAGTGAAGATTGTACTTGCTATATCTTATGAGGGTTGTTGATAGTGGTGATTGTTGATAGTGAAGATTGTAATTAATAGGCTTGCTCAAGTGATTGTAATTGGTGAAGATTCTGTTTAATATATCTGATGGTGATTGTTGGTAATGATGATTGCGATAATGGTGATTGTGTCTCTGAAGTGCTAAGTGTCTCTCTCTCTTTCTCTTTCTCTCTGTCTGTCTGTCTGTCTGTCTCTCTCTCTCTCTCTCTCTCTCTCTCTCTCAACTCAGAATTCAGGACTCGTAGTGAAGGGGCCAGCAGAGTCTCAAGTGCTATCCATTCTTTCCTCGTCTCCTCTCACAAACATCCACAAACTCAGCTCAAGTATTCTCGTTAAGGACAGGAGCTTCGTGGCACCGTTTCCTGACCGGTTTATTCCAGGTTATCATACGGTGGTGTTATTAATCCCTTCAGTATCATGACATCGAAAACATTGCAAATTTCCACCCCTCCACCCCTCTTCCTGTGACCTTAAATAACAAATGCATCTGTGTATATTGAAACGCCTCTGGGACATCACCCACCCACCCCTGTCCCACACTTACATTCACTCACTCATGTGTCTGTCCTCTCTTAAGCAGGGTTTGTTGCCATCAGTAATGCCATAATAATTCTAGTAACACTGGCAGTGATGGTGATGGTGGCGTTGATGATGATACAAGTAGTAGTAGTAGTAGTAGTAATAATAATAATAATAATAATAATAATGATAACATGAGGGAATGTTAGTGCCAACTTTAACAAATGGGTGTGAGACTATGGTGTGGCATGAAAATGAAAAAAGAGTAAGAGCAATGGAGATGAGACTGCTGTTGCCATCAGTAATGCCATAATAATTCTAGTAACACTGGCAGTGATGGTGATGGTGGCGTTGATGATGATACAAGTAGTAGTAGTAGTAGTAGTAATAATAATAATAATAATAATAATAATGATAACATGAGGGAATGTTAGTGCCAACTTTAACAAATGGGTGTGAGACTATGGTGTGGCATGAAAATGAAAAAAGAGTAAGAGCAATGGAGATGAGACTGCTGAGTAATGTATGTGGAGTACGCAGGGTGGATAGGATACGAAATAATGTGATTCGTGAAAGATGTGGAGTGAGGAAGTCGGTGGACGCCAGAATCGAAGAGAGAGTCCTGAGATGGTATGGTCATGTGGAAAGAATGGATAACAATAGAGTGGTGAAAAAGATATACCTGAGCGAATTTGAAGGCGGGAGAAGGCGAGGTAGGCCAAGGAGAAGATGGAAAGATATGGTGGATGAGTGTGTGAGGAAGAGAGGTTTGGAAGTCGGTGAGGCTAGGGAACTGACAAGAGATCGAGCTGGCTGGATGAGTGTTCAGCAGAAGTGCATGTTTAGGGATTTTGGCACCCCTTGTGAGCATGGCAGCGTCCGGATTGACTCGATCGGATGCGTTTGTGTGAAGCTGCAGAATGTGGTGAATGTTTTTGGCGTGTCCGGTAGAGCCAGGATTCTAGGGGCTTGAATGATGAGTGAATGGAAGTGTGACCTATTTGGATTGGGCAAGTTTGTGCTGTCTGGACATTGCTACTCCTCACCCTGCCCTTGGGTGGGTAAGAAGGTCCGGATGATGATGATGATGATGATGATGATGATGGTGATGCAGAATATAGAAGAGCCAGTTACTATTATTATAACTTACCACACCAGTGGCGAATTATATTGTTCATGTCAGTATTATTATTATTATTATTATTATTATTATTATTATTTCTTACGAAGAAGTAAATTGCTCGTATTCGCTCAGTTTTAGAGCTACTGCTAGGGCCATCATACTTGCCATCAATCCTCCAGCTGGCGGCTTCATATGACCCAGTATCATCCAGTTCCCATTACTGATTTTCCAGTTACAGCCAAAAATCTATAAAAATAGTTATTCGCGGATTCTCAGAAACCGCTGAAGCTACAGACTTGACATTTTTGTGGGACATAACCAAGGTCGAGGAGCAGGTCTGAAATGACAATGGGCCCATTTGGGCCAGTAGATTCTGAGATCTCCCGGGGGTCAATGGAAATTTTTTTTTAAATACCTAGACAGAAATGAGCTACAATCACAAAACGTGGTACATTCATAAAACTTGATAATTATGCTGTGCATGGCAACCAAGTCTAAAATGACCTTGACCCAAAACTCAAGGTCACAGCCAAGGTCAGAGTTCAAAATTTGCTTATTTTTTATGTACTGAGGTCACTTGCACAAGACGGATGACCTTGTCAGATGGTGAGTTATTGAAACTAATGGCAATTTCCGTTTTCTAATTATTATTATTATTAATATTATTATTATTATTATTATTATTATTATTATTATTGTCATTATTATTATTATTATTATGCTAAGGGATCTTTGTATGTTGCGTGTGTTAGAAATGTAATGCTGTATGGTAGTGAGACCGGGGCAGTAAAGGAAGAGGATATTCGCAGGCTCAAACGTACAGAAATAGCAGTGATTAGGTGGATGTGCAATGCGTCCATGAATGCGAGGCCGGGGGGGGCTAGGTTTACGATGGAAATTGAGAGGTAGGATGGGACTGAAGTGTATTGGTGTTGTGATGAGGAGAGAGAGATTGGAATGGTTGAGGCATGTGGAAAGGATGAGGGATGATAACTGGGTGCAGAAAGTGAGAAGTGATAACATTGGGTAGGGTTGCGAGAGGTAGAAAGAAAAAGACCTGGGATGAAGTCATTGAGCGTGACCTCAGGGATGAGGAGCTGAATAGGGA